>NW_018164903.1:118494-139171 GCF_001263595.1 Phalaenopsis equestris
CTCTCTCTCTCTCTCTCTCTCTCTCTCTCATAACACCCCCAAATGCATGGGGAAGGCAAAAAGATGGTTTACCCCAACTCACTCATGAACCAACTTTTAATTTACCCCTACAACCACCCCCCTATCATCCTCCTTTCACCAATCTACTTAATTAGTTGACTTCCCTCATAATTTTCTTGTTTATAAATTCCTCACCCAAATCCTCTCATTTCTCTCACACACATTAGTTCCCTCTTTAATCCACCCAAACTTAGTCACCCATAGCAACCAACCATGCACATCTCTTATTATCAGAAATCTTTCACTACTTTAATGGAGAGCCCTACAAATTCACCATTCAGGAAGTTACCTCATAATCATCATAAGGTA
This sequence comes from Phalaenopsis equestris, assembly GCF_001263595.1. Classification (NCBI taxonomy): domain Eukaryota; kingdom Viridiplantae; phylum Streptophyta; class Magnoliopsida; order Asparagales; family Orchidaceae; genus Phalaenopsis; species Phalaenopsis equestris. Next base: position 118,864 of record NW_018164903.1, read on the forward strand.
TCCAATGGTTTGGTGATGATGTCATTGAGGAACTACAATTTTGTGGCTTGCTGCCAAAGTAAAGGCAATCATATGAGTCCAAATGGTTTTCTTCAAATCGCGACAATGAGATCATCGGTGGTGACGGCAAAACACCAAAAGAAGATGGGGCTCGCGGATTTGGTGAGTTGTGATGAAGCAAAAGGAAGCACGAATGTGAAGGGCCTTGAAGCTGGAGTTGGAATTGCTAAGTTTCTAAGAGGGAAGAGTTTCTTTATAACCGGTGCAACAGGCTTCCTTGCCAAAGGTAATGATTACTATTTTTTTCATTAAAGTCAAGTTATTTTTATTCATTTCTGATGGGTGTGTGTGTGTGTGTGTGTATTTATTTATATTTATGATTCTCTTTCTAGTTCTCATTGAGAAGATTTTAAGGACGACACCAGATGTTCATAAAATTTATGTCCTTATTCAATCTAGCAACAAGGAAGGAACCTTTGATAGAGTGAAGAATGAAGTATGAATCATTTGTATCTTTAGATTCTATGACTATGAAATATGTGTTACGTTTTATATAATTTTCATTTTTTTTTTTTTTGCTTTTCTTTTCAGATTCTAAATACAGAGCTCTTCAGGTTATTGCAAGAATTTCATGGAAATGATTACCCAGACTTTATGATGAAGAAGCTGATACCTGTAATGGGAAATGTGAGAGAAGCTAATATGGGGATTGAGACTGCAGTGGCTGAGGAGATTTCAAAGGAAGTTGATGTTATAGTGAATTCTGCTGCAAACACAACTTTTGATGAGAGGTATTCGAGGAACATTAGGTCCATGAAACTTTTATTAGATGCATATTTTTCAGTATGGATTAATTTAGAAAACTAAAATATAGGTATGATGTTGCACTTGATATAAACACCATAGGACCTATTCGTCTCTTGAGCTTTGCAAAGAGATTCAAGAGACTTAAGCTCTTCTTACAAATATCAACAGGTCAGTCACTTAACTTATGCAATAGACATAGAAATAATTTTTCTTTTTTGTAGTTCTAAGGTCTCATTCTCCCCTTACCATCAGCTTATGTGAATGGAAAAAGACAAGGGAGGGTAATGGAAAAGCCTTTTCTCATTGGAGACAACATAGCAAAAGAGTTGGTCTCTCATGAAATTTCAGCAAAATCCATGCCATGGTTGGACATAGAAGCCGAGATTAGATTAGCTTTCAACTCCATGAAGGCTCCTGATGATGCATTTTTTATACAGGAGATGAAGGATCTTGGCCTGAAGAGGTGACCAAAGTTTGTTCTCATGCAGACTAATATTATTAAAAATTTTGCTTATGATGTATTTGATATGATCTTGTTTCTTGGACCTTGTTAATCTGTAATTTGAGGATGCTAACAACTCTAGAAATTTGGTGGAGATGGAATAGAGAAGAAAAACACAGATTAAAAAGGACAAACCAAAATTCGAGGCTGCAGGAAACTCTAGAAGTCAGCAGAAGGAAAAGAAGAAGAAAAAACAAAATAAAAGAAGTTTATTACCTTTTTTTTTCCAAACCTCAATGTGCTCGAAATGAACTATTTATAGAACACAAGACAACTAACCATTATTAACTAACTAATTAACTATGTTTATTAATACAATGCAAATGTATTCCTCTAATAGTTCATTCACTCAAATAACTAAAATTTATACATAGGGCAAATATTTATGGATGGCAAGATACATATGTCTTCACGAAGGCGATGGCAGAAATGGTGATAGAATGCTTGAGGGGTGATATACCAGTTGTGATAATTAGGCCTAGTGTTATTGAGAGCACATGGAAAGAACCTTTTCCTGGTTGGATGGAAGGAAATAGGTAATCTTTCTTTTAGTTTTTTAACATTCCAAACTCTATTGAACTTTTACTAATACGTTCAATGCACCTCAGAATGATGGATCCTGTTGTATTATACTATGGAAAAGGCCAGCTTACTGGTTTTTTGGCAGATCCAAAAGGAGTGCTTGATGTGGTAATTGCTTCCATATTTTTCAAGATGTACTATTTATTATGTATTTTTAAAAATATTTTGTTATCAAAATTACAAAAAAATTTCTAAGACTTAATATATTTTTCTATATCCAGCGATGTATGGGAAACGGCTATAAAATAACGAGTTTAAACTCTACAAACACTTTCAAGATTTTTGAAAAGTGATAATTCCATTTTGTGTACACAAAATGAGCAAAATAAAATCTATATTTTTTAAAAATATTTTACTTACAAAAAAACAGAAGAAACCCCTAATAATTCCAATTTATGGTGGAGGCTGAAATCAAATTAACATTTTTCATAGGTACCTGTTGATATGGTGGTGAATGCGACGTTAGGAGCGATGACAAAGCATGGGTGGACAAAGGAACCTGGAATTCACATATATCATGTTGCCTCTTCCATAGTGAACCCTCTAACCTTTCAAGAGTTGGCTAATCTCCTTCACCAACACTTCAAATCTTTTCCTAGCCTAGATTCGAAGGGGCGACCAATCGAAGTCCTTCAAATGAAGCTCTTTGATGATGTGAAAAAATTCTCTAGCTATGTTAATAGCAATTTAATGCAACAAATGTCCCTGCACGAGAAGGTGTCCAAGAAGTTCCAGAACATTTGTATGAAGATTGTAGATCAAGCCAAATACTTAGCTAACATATATGAACCATACACTTTCTATGGTGGAAGGTGAGGCTTATTCTTGGGTTTTTGTGAATTTGAAATTAAGAAGCACATCTAACGGTGAGTTTTCTCTAATGTTGGTTTCAGGTTTGATAACACAAACACACAAAATTTGATGGGTGAGATGTCTGAGGAAGAGAGGAAGAAGTTTGGTTTTGATGTAGGAGAAATTAATTGGGAGGACTATATTTCTAATGTTCATATTCCTGGACTGAGAAGATATGTTATGAAGGGAAGAGGAATGTGTGCTGATACTTTAAAATTTACGGCAGCTAAAGTGTAAAGAAACTGAATAAAGAAAACAATAAAATTAAAAATAAAAATGATGTTTGCTTTGGAAATTCAGTGTCTCTGATGCACTGAAGTTAGTAAGCATAATATTTTTGTTCAAAAATTGGTCATTTCCATGGGTGCATGGGGTCAACAAGGCAGTGCTTCAATTATGTGATCTTATTTTATTTAGATATTATTTTCAAACGTTATAAGTAATCATGTTTAGACTTGAAATTATTAGATGTTTTTTATTATTGCTCTTATTTGCATCATTTAAGTAATTATTAAATAATTTTAATGTCTATTATCATTAAGGAACAACCCCTTGCATCAGTACTTTCATTCTTTTGGTTCATTATCAAGTATGAGTTTCAAAATCAGGAAAGACTTTTGATATTTAGTGTCGTGCTTGAAGATAAAAAGAGTTTAAATTTGAATCTCTTCACAAATGAAAATAATGAAAATTTTCATAATCATCAAATTAACACCACCTTAAGAGTAATTAAGTTGAAGGCCTCCCAAGGTACATGCTTTGCTTTTCAGAAATTTTTGAATTTACTAAGGTCGCAAGCTTCCATACTCAAGCCCTCTTGGGAATGCCTCGAGCCATTCCAAGTGTTTAGTTCCCTTCTCTCTGATAGCTTTTAACATTTAATAACAGATGACAAAATAATAAATAATGGAAAATAGCAATATGTTCCAATAATTATTTGGTTATATCACCTCATTTATTATTATTGCTTATTTACTTCTATACAAGTAACATAATCACCTTCAAATAATCACCATCTTGAGAGCTTACTTATGGCTACTGAGATCATAGTGATTAACCTCAAGCTCTAAGAAGAGCCATCATAAGCTAAGATAATGCCAAATATGTAAATGCTTGTAAATATCGACTAATCTGAAGTGGTAATAAACATATCATATGTGAAGTATAAATACTAAGAAGAGTTAGTTGTTTTAGTCTATATAATGCCTAATTCTTTCAAACTTCACATGTAGTAAGTTTGAGCACTCTCAATTATTTTTTAAACTTATTGTAAACTTTACATTTTAGAATAATTTTATCTTATTTTACATCTTTGTATTACAATTTCTTTATTATTTGATTTATTTTTAATGATGAACTTTACATGTAATAATCTCCTCAACAAACCTTAAAGAATGTTGGTTAGTTAACTGAAGTGCTCTAAAATTCATCTATATTCTTTGTGTGGCTCTCTTCTGTCTTTGTAGCATCATATAATGACTCTTACAACTAGTAGACTCTGTCGCCCAGCCCAAACCCACCCCCACAAATCTCTAATTATCAAATGAACATACTCTCCTTTCAACATCCTTGATAAGGTAAGTTATGACCATCAACATTATTGCCATCAACTATTAAAACCATTAACTATTTGTTATTGTAAATGAATTTATGGTAGTGGATAAAAGCAACAATCACAATTATGATTCTCAAAGAGCATATGATCAATGGCAAAACTAGTATCAAAGCCTAGCCCTCTGTAAATTTTATCATTTATCATAATAGATGAACATAATGAATTCATTGAAGAAGAATATGCTTAAGCCAAGAGCATTAACTGAGCCGTACAAAAATAAGCTGCAATGTCAGGATACCACTCAAAATCCTTATTCTTCTATCTTCCTTTTAGTACAACTTTAAAGCAACTAATATTAAAATAAAATATAAATTATTCCTTGCAAACCTATGCCTCACCCTAAGAATAAAGATTAAGAGATAACAACTCTTCTCTAAACTAGTAGGCTAGCAGTGAACTAAGTTTTGAAAAGCTATGAAGTTCAAGATTCTACTTTATTTGTCTATCTAAATAAAACATAAGCTGACGCCTATATAATAAAAATATTGAGACCATGTATGCTTCTTATGAAGAATAAATAGCTAACTTGCTTGACATGCTTGGCAATATTTATGTTACTTCTTCTTGGAACTTGACATTCCTTCCTATAATGAAAAAAAAAAAATTAATATTGTTAGTTATCTCACTTTTTTTGGCACATTCCAAGTATACAACTATCTTTTAGAAGGCACTCTTACAAATATAAAACTGAAGCTCACTTTTTGAAGCACAAATCAAGTTGATACTTTATCATTATATGAGATCTCTTCAAAAAAATCATACTCCTAAAGTTTTAATTTTAAGGTCCTTAATGAGCCTAAATTATAATTTTTTTATAGCATCCCAAATAAATCAGAAAGAAATAAGGAAAACAATCCAAACATACAAACAAACAATAAAAATTAAGCACTCCAAAATATATAAATGAGGCCAGTGTGGTTGGGTCAGCGACATATCACAGGAAAAACAAAAAGGGCAGTCGAACTCTGCATATATATGTCTGATCCTAGATCTATACAAAAATATATAATTTAGACTTAAGGTGCGACACACGAGTTACCGCACCCGATTCATGTCATGTACTTTGAAGCGTCATTACCCTCGAAACCCAAGCTCGTACCTTATTTCTGATACAGGCTCAACCTGGGGACTTTATCAAATACATTTGAAAGAGAAAATAAAGGCTCCACCTGCATGAAAAGCAATGTTAGTGGGAAAACCAACAAACATGCAACGTATAATGAGCTATCTTTTCATCCGGGGAGCTAAATGATACATGTAAGCAAAAGATTAGTAGAAATTATTGTGTGCTCCCCCTTAATAGTACTCGTGTGTGTTCAAATATATGCACGGCTCCCTGTAGAAGAACACCCTGATATACATCATGCATATCTAGCATGAAAACACACCAAAAAGCGCAAAAAGTGACTCCTGGCTAGCACGAGCAAATCAACCAAAACCAATAGCCAGAGGTGTCGAAAGTACTACACAGCATCAAAATCCCAACCTAGCACACCGTCTAACGAGAAGTTTCTTAACCAACATCTTAATGCAGGATAAGTCTCCGAGAATGTATGACTTTGATGAGGTTGTCACACTGTCCTAAAGCTTCAAGGGATCTAAATTGTCACTCATGATGGATTTTGAAAGAATTGACCTTATATATGGTATAATTTGCTACATGTATAATTTTAAATTTATGGTAGAAATAATAAATAGCAAAATATATGATTTTTTTAAAATTTTAAAATAAGAACTATTAAATGCGAGTCCGTAAAATGCAAGGTGACATGAGTTATATCGATTAAATTTTTAACAAAGTTATAATTGTGTCAATCCTGATACTTAAACTCGCATTGCTCACCGAGGTCGACTTGTCAAACAATGCTTGTTTAGACATTGCGACCAATATGGGGTCACTCGCCTATCGAGCCTAGCTCACTAATCATGTGCGCATAAAAATGCAAATGGAAATAGTCATGAGATAGAAGTGATTAGGAGTTTGTCGTAGAGGCAGCGACTCAGGAGCGGGCGTGTCGTGGAGGTAGCGACTCACAAAAACGAGTGTGATGTGGAGGCAGTGGCCCGAAAGGGTGGGTGTGCTATGAAGGCATCGACCCAATGGAATGGGTATGTCGTGGAGGCAGTGACCCGAAATGGTGAGCGTGTCGTGAAGGCAACGGCCGGAGGAATGGGCTTGTCATAGAGATTGTGACCCGAAAGAGTGGGTGTGTTGTGAAGGTACCAGCCCAAAGGATGGGTCTCTTGTGGAGGTACTGACTGTAAGGGGTGGGCATGTTGTGCAGGCAGCGATCCAAAGGAAGAGTGTGTCGTGGAGGCACTGATCTGGAGGGTTGGGTATGTCATGGAGGCAGCAGCCGGAAGAATTAGGTGTGTCATAGAGGCATTGACCAAATGGGGTGGGCGTTTCGTTGAGACAGTTTCTTGAAGAAAGAGCGTGTCGTAGAGTCAGCAGGTCAAAGGGTGGATTTGTTGTGGAAGCAGTGCTTGGAAGAGTAGGTGTGTCATGGAGACAGTGGCCCAAAGATGGGTGTACCACGGAGGCAGTGACTGGAAGGAGTGGGCACGCTATGGAGGTAATGACCCAAAGGATAGATGTATCATGGAGGCAACAGTCTGAGGAATGGGTATGTAGTGGAGGCATAGACCCGAGTAGCTAAGTGTGACGTGCAGACAGCGAGCCGAGGAATCAGTGTGTCATGGAGGCAGTAACCCGAAAGAGTGAGCGTGATGTAAAGGTTGTGGCTTAAGGATAGGGTGTGTCATGGTGGCAGCAGCTCAAAGGATGGGTGTGTCGTGGAGGCATCGACCTTAAGGGCTGAGCGTGTCGTGGAAGCAGCTGCCCAAAAGATGGGTGTGTCATGGAGGCAGTAATTCGAAAGGGTGAGCGTGGCATGAAGGCAGCGGCTCGAGGAAAGGGTTTGCCTTGGAGGTAATGACCCAAAAGAGTGGACAGGTTGTGGAGGCAGTGGTCTACAAGACTGGGCGTGCCTTGGAGGCAGCGGTCTACAAGAGTCGGTGTGCCATAGAGGTTGCGATTCGAAAGAGTAGACATGTCTTAGAGGCAGCGACATAAAGGGGTGAGTGTGTTGTGCAGGCAGCGACCAAAATGGGATGATTCTCATTATAGAGAATCATATAAGTGGGGTGAGTGTATGAATGGACACTCAAAGTGCAACTCAAGCAAGTGTGTGAATGGGATGATTCTCACAGAAGAATCGATCCAAGGGATGATCCAACTCCATTGTACATCCAACCATCCCAGGGACATCCAGAGGCTCATCCTCAAGATGCAAGAATTGACAGTCATGCCATATCAAATGGTCGACCCGTATTGACCAAGCTCAACTGACCGAGCTAATTTTTTGGACCCAAAGCGACTAATTTCAGACGATTAAGTCAAAAAGTGGCCAGACAAAAGGCTCATGTTTGTAAAATACTAAAAATGCCATAGTATAGACCACTTTAAAGCATGGACAAAGATGTAGTATCATCATCATATGATTCTTTTATTCTATAAATAGGGAAATTATTTTATGAATAAAAGGATGAATCACAATTGATCGTAACGGATTATTGTTACATGTTATTCACTCCTCTCTCTCTTTCTTTCTCTCTTTCTCTTTCCTTACTTATATTCTACTTTTTTGTGTGTGATTCACGGATATATCAGGATTCAGTAAGTATATAGTCTCATATAAAAATAATAATAATAAGCAAAGCCTCCACTTGCTCGTTCAGGTTTATGTAATCTCATACAAGAACTCTTTGGACCATTGTGCACTACTCAAGTTGGCTTGGATAAGGGAAAAAAAGTCCAAATTTTATGAAATATTTTAACAATGCTTAGTTAGCGATCAAATGACACGCGGGTTACTTCCATCTTATATAAAATATCTTTATTATACAAGTTTTATTTTTATTTCAAGCATCCACATTGAGGTGTTATCACTTGCGTGCCCCCATGGAGTTGATAATGCTCTATTTTTAATGAAATACAGATACAAGAGGGGAAGAATCCGTCTGCGTCAGGAATGATGATGACATGAACAAGAACCAACTTTGTGTAGAGATGCCAAATGGCACAACCAAATAGCAAATGCTGTTTGATTAACTCTTGTGCAGGTCCAGTTGCTTCTTTTATATTTTGTGGGGAAGAAATTTATCAAGCAGAATAGGAAGTACATGAAAGAAGAAAGAGGATTGATATAGTAAAGAAATAAACAAGAACATGACACAAGAAGAACTCTGAAAGAATTGAGATAATAAGCTGCAAAGGAAGAAATTTATCAAGCAGAATAAGAAGTACATGAAAGAAGAAAGAGGACTGATATAGTAAAGAAACAAACAAGAACATGACACAGGAAGAACTCTGAAAGAATTGAGATAATAAGCTGCAAGATCTAATTAACAAAAAATTAACAAATAAGCAATTGAATAAAATTAAATTAGTATATGATTAATTTACGTAAATTAAATAAGATAATACAAAAGTTGTGAGTTTTCTTATAATTAAATAACATAAATAAATACTAATAGACTATTTTATTGATAACAAATAGGAAGAAATTGTGTTGAATTATTATGAATATTATTGTTAAACTATAATATTTGCGAATATTAAATATATAACTAAACAAATTTAAATAAGTGTAGACTTTTCATATAAGATCACCAATCGTCTATTTTATAAATCAAATAAATAAGCAATTCAATTTTAAATTAGTATCTACCAAGTTTACATCCACTAATAAAATAATATACAAGTCACTGGCTAACTTTCTTACAATCGAATAACATAAATAATTATTAATAATTTATTTTATTAAAAAAATTAATATTAATCCTACAAAATATATAATTAAATAATTTCTAATTGATTAAATTTTATTTAAATAATATGTCATTTATAAATGAACTATTATGGAGCTTATTATAAAAAACTTATTAAAAAAGCTTCTTCATGGATATAGACAAACAATTGGACCTATGTTTATGTTTGATTCATTAACATTCTAGTTCTAAAGAAAAAATATTAAAAGTAATCCATTTATTAATTTGAATAAATTTGATCGAATATCAATCAAGTTGAGTTCGCTTTGTTCATCGAGTCCATTCGCTGATGCTTGTTCAAATTTAAACTTACTTATTAAGAACCCAATCAAATTTGGTTGAAACTCAATTCAAGCTTTTAGAAATATGTTCAAACTTGAGCTCATGTATTCAAGCTCCGCTCAAACTCAATTCATATAAAATTATTTAATTTATTAAGAGATAATTTGTCTTCCAAAATAAACAAACTTTACATGAGTTTTATTCCGACTATTTATTTTGAAGAATAAACAAGATATATGAAATAGTCTGAAAAATAAATATTCAACCAAAACCATGCGTGAATTTTAAACAAATCATAGTTAAAATTTTTAATGAGTTTGTTCACAAAAGTTAACTGATTTTGTTCAGAAATATAAATAAAAAATACTATTCAATTTTGTTAACTTATCAACCAAATATTTACAAAAAATATTCAAGTTACTGAGCTTGCAGAGAGCTTTAACGTGCAAAATTGTAATGAGCTTGCTTTAACAGCTCCAACCAGTAATTTAACTCGAGTAAACAAACTTGTAGAATAAGAAGCTATAGATTTTACCTTTGCTTGGTCTTCAACTGGTGTATCTGAGATTGTTGAGCGCAAGCCCAGCGTTAGTTCTGAATCTGCAATAACGACATCACAGAAAGTCTAATTGGTAAATTCTGAACTCTAGTCATCAATAGCCCATTAATTGTCATCCAGAACTACTAAGCTCAAAAATACAAGTCAAAATATAAGATGACCAAAGTGAATCTAAGCAATTCCATGTTAACACCCAGTAAACTTTAAAAATCCAAAAAGGAAAATCACGCATGGAAGAAGACCACCACCACAAAGGTTTGAAATATATGGCAACATGAAAGCATATCTAGCACAAGTACAACAAAACAAATCAACAAGACTGGAGCCACACCCAAACTCAATGAATCCCCACTAACTCAATAGTCCTCCGGTTCTTCCCCATCATCATCAGCACCCTCAGCACCGACTTCCTCGTAATCTTTCTCGAGGGCAGCAAGATCCTCCCTAGCCTCCGAAAACTCGCCTTCCTCCATTCCTTCTCCAACATACCAATGCACAAAAGCACGCTTTGCATACATGAGATCAAATTTATGGTCAATGCGGGAGAACACCTCAGCCACCGCAGTGTTGTTGCTGATCATGCAAACCGCACGTTGCACCTTGGCAAGGTCTCCTCCAGGAACAACTGTAGGAGGCTGATAGTTGATTCCACACTTGAAACCAGTTGGGCACCTGCAAAATATACACACATCACAAAACCTCCCTCATTTCAATAAATTTTGCCAAACCGGAAGGTTATGAATCTCACCAATCAACAAATTGAACTGTTCTCTTTGTTTTAATTGTGGAGACGGCAGCATTAACGTCCTTGGGGACAACATCTCCACGGTACATTAGGCAGCAAGCCATGTACTTCCCGTGCCTTGGGTCGCACTTTGCCATCATGTTCGAGGGTTCGAACACGGCATTAGTTATCTCAGGAACAGAGTGTTGTTCGTGGTATGCTTTTTCAGCAGAGATGACCGGAGCATATGAAGAAAGCATGAAATGGATTCGGGGGTAAGGTACGAGGTTGGTCTGGAACTCGGTGATATCAACATTGATGGCTCCATCAAACCTAAGAGATGTGGTCAGGGATGAAATGATCTGAGAGATTAAACGGTTTAGGTTCGTGTAAGTCGGCCTCTCTATATCAAGAGAACGCCTGCAGATATCATAAATGGCCTCGTTGTCCAAAAGAACAGCAACATCGGTGTGCTCCAACAAGGAGTGAGTGGACAAGACGCTGTTGTATGGCTCAACAACTGCTGTGGAAACCTGAATTAAACAAAAAACTGGAATCAATATATATGGAGACTAATTCAAAATAGAACAAGGCGTTCCCCCCACATGAATGAGAGCATAAACAGCTAGCATCAATGCCTATTAAACAAGACCAACAATCTTCAACTTGAATACAGACGCAAACACAATAATAGAGAGGCCCACAACAGCTGCCATGCACGTGGGCTGGCCATACGTAAGTCAGAAGAGCGCCATACACCTTTAGAGTCATTATTAATTGCTTTCGAGGCATGTGCAAAAAAAGAAATCAGAGAGACAAATGAAACAAATGTGGTGGTAGTAAAACACAAGCATTGCAGGAAAACTTCTGATTTACATGAGTTACAGTGGAAACGGGAAAGTAACAATTGAAGTAAAGATTTTTAATATATACATTAAGTCATAGTTTAAGTAATAATTATATGTACTTAGACCTGCTAAACACTAGGGGGCTGTTTGGCTGCAAGTAAGATCTAGTGTTAAAAGGATTTGATAAATCAGTAGATCCACCTAATTTCTAGATTTAGTAAAACTGGATTTAAGCCAAACCGCATGCAAAATTGGGGCTTCTAAAATTAAAAATTAATAAATCCATTAAACTCATGCATTTTACAATTTGATAAATCAGTAGATCCACCTAATTTCTGGATTCAGTAAAACTGGGTTTAAGCCAAATTACAGGCAAATTTGGGGCTTCTAAATCCAAAAAATCATAAATCTATCAAACTCTTGCATTTTTACCATTTGACTGGATTTAGTAAATCCAATGCTAAATTCTATCAAAAGAAGCTATTAAACAGCTCCTAAAACTGTTGAAAATGTTCAAAAAAATTAAGAAAAATTATCTTTTGTAAACCGACAATCAAAGTCATCAGAGAAAACCCCACTACCCAAATTATTCTAACAAATAGCTGGCATAACAAAGACGAGAAGAATCTTTCAGAATATACATAAAACGAAATTCTTATGTATTTACATATCTAACATCTAAACTTTCATATTTACATGCATATCACTCAAATCATTAATATCACATCCAAATAGCATCATCACTAAATTTTAAAAAGTGGAATACACCTTTTCATGCATAGGATTATGACACCAAGGTGGTATGAGTGTAAACACTAAACTCATGCATATGTTATGAGTGTAAACACTAAACTCCAGGTGTTAGATAAGTAAATACATAAGAATTCTGTAGTATGTATACAAATTTCCCAATTCACAACATAAGGGAATATATAAAAAAAAAACATTTGGTTTATGATTAATCTAGCAGAAAGAAAAAGCAGAAGAGAAATAAAAAATAATTTTTATACCTGTGGGGAAGGATAGATGGTAAAGCCAAGTTTTGATTTCTTTCCATAGTCCACAGACAACCTCTCCAACAACAAAGAGCCTAATCCAGATCCAGTGCCACCACCGACAGCATTGAAAACTAAGAAACCCTGCAAACCAGTGCAATTGTCTGCTAATTTTCTAACCCGGTCAAGGCACAAGTCCACAATCTCCTTTCCCACTGCATTTCATATATGAAAATAAATTTGAGTCCCAATCCACAAACCACAAGGAACCCGTTTACATTTCTAAAAGAAACAAAAAGAAGCAATTTTTAAAACCTGTGTAATGTCCTCGAGCAAAATTGTTTGCAGCATCTTCCTTTCCAGAAATCAATTGTTCTGGATGAAAGAGTTGTCTGTAAGCACCAGTCCTCACCTCATCGATCACGGTTGGTTCCAGATCTACAAACACTGCTCTTGGAACATGCTTACCAGCACCTGTCTCGCTGAAGAAGGTGTTGAAAGCATCATGAGCAACACCCACTGTCGTATCACTGTCCAATGTTAACAATAAAGTGAGAACGAGACAATCAGATCAAGTAGCAATGTCTAATAAAATTCCAAATAAACATAAATCATCACAGAATGCAGGACTAAAGTTTTAGACACGGCTCAAACACATGCATCGGAGTGAAACAACTCAAAAAAAAAAAAAACTTCACTCCTCCTGCTAATAGGGATACGTTTTAAAAATCCTAACATGCTACACTAGGACAACGTATTATAAGTTCAACAAGACTACCCTTAAAGCAATTGCAAACTTACTAATCAAAAATAAAAATAAGCTACAAAAGAATGAAACAGTGAAAGAAAAAAGAACATCAGACAAGTTTCTCAAGTAGAACGAGTAGTAAAGAACAACCAGATTTTAGAAGAAAGAAGCAGATCTCAAGGAATAAGAGCCTCAAAGTGGAACAGGCTAAACCATTCCAGCAAATAAGCAGAAACACGCATCTAGTGAAGAAAAAAAGTTTACGCTATAAATTTTGCCATTTTTTTCCAAAAGAATGGAAATAAATAACAAAATATTTCAGGCATAGACCACCATCCAAACAGACTTGCGTACGCTCAAATCAGAGAAATCAAGACAACAAAAAAGGAAAAAAAAACAAAACCCTACAGATCCACAAGAATACTTGAGTTACAACCTCGACAGTTCACTCGAACTAAAGAAACAACAAAGATGCCATTTTGTGGGCAGTAAACCGATCCAATACATCTTATATTAACAGATCCATGTCAGAGAATCAATCCACGCAACGAACAACGTTCAATGGCCGTGACACCCAACAATCAGATTCAAAAACGACGAACCATTCTAAGATCTAATCCTAAATCCTTCCACCCAAAAAAAGAAACCAAAAAAAAAAAGGAAAGAATAGCAAGCAAACCTTGGCATCATGCCATCGGGTTGGATCCCGTGCTCTAGGCAGTACAACTCCCAACAAGAGTTACCAACCTGGATCCCCGCCTGCCCAATGTGGATGCTGATGATCTCCCTCATCTCTACCCCCTTCTAAAACCCTACCCCTCTTTCTTCCCACCCCTCACTCCCGCTTTTTCTCTCTCCGCACGGCGGCGAAAGAGAACCGATGCCCGCAAATGGAACGCCGCGAAGAGGGGAGAGATTTTGAGAAGATGAGGAAAGCCCAACCCTAATTTCTTCTCACTTTAAAGAAGAGCGGAGAAAATGGGGGGAAAAGTTAAAATAAATTATAAAATAGTAAAAAAATCGTTCGGAAAAGTATTAAAAATAGAGTAGTTAATCTGTAGAGATCGACAAGTGGACCCACCGGTCACATTCGACCAACTCGGCCGCCCGCGCCCGGTTCGGCGGTTCTCTTTCAAATTCCAAATGGCAATAAACAGTAATTTGCTTCCATGTCCCATTCAATTTAATTATTTACATTTAATGTCCAAATAAATAAATAATACATGTCAGTTCATCACATAATTGTCGGTGAGTCGTATTTCCAAATGGAGTTAAGATTAGGGCTCTAAATGAATCAATGCAATAATTCGAAGTTGGCTCGATTAATATTTAAATATATTTATTCAAATTAATAAAAAAATAAGTTTAAATATATTTTAGAAACTTGAAATTTAAACAATTAAATTTGATTATATTCCAACTCATCCGTCAGTGTACACCAATAAATTGATTAGTTGTTAAATCTTTCATGCTTGTATGATATTTAAATAAAATATAATTAATAAGTATGTATTTAATAATATATTTGATGAGTTAGAAAATTCGCGTCAGTTGAGGAATAGATTATCGTCTTAGCGTTGCACGAGAATTTAACGCACACTTGGGTAAATAAAAACACCCATTAAAGACGTCAGAATTTTTTACATGAAATATCCATAAAGGAAAAAAACCACTGGGTTTGACCCATATAAAAATTTATTATAGATTGAAGATTACAGAGACCCCTTGTCCCACGGACTAGAAAAGGGTTACTAGGTTTTCCAAGCTCCTACGTCAACTAGCGGCTTTCGGTCGGAGGTGGTTGACGGTGATTGGAGGTGATTAACGGTGCTCAGGGGTCGATGACGGAAAGATGGTGGTTGATGGCGACAGTAGTGCGCGACGGTGGTCGGGGTTTGTTGACAATGGTCGATAGGGGCTAATCGGCGGCGGCCCGCCGGATAGACGTTAACAAAGCTAGAGGCTTGAGAGAGAACTTAAAACCTTGAGAATGAGTTAAACTTCAGCATCAACCGCCGACCACGGTCTCCTTCTCAAAGCTTTAATAATATATTTAATGGTAATATATTATAAGTATATCACAAAAATTTAATGCAAATTTATTATTATTTTATTTTAATAAATAATTTTGGCATTACTTATTTATATTATTTGATGGAAAAAAATTTTACAACTTATATATCATATTGTTTGTTTGACACGAAACAAGTTAGATGCTATTTCGAAATCTATTTAATCAATTATTTATTTAGATTTGTAAGTTCATTTGTTAATAGCTATGTACTACACATTTAAATTTTTTATTTGTTTATTAGTTTTTTATAAAAAAAAATTATACAAATTAAATATTAATTTTATAAGAAAATTAAATACTCATTTGAATTTTAGCTTTTTAATTAATATAAACAAATCAAACACAAATCAAATATGAATATTGAAAATACTAAATAAGCTAAGTATAAACATACTTTTGAAGCTCGACTCAAAAACTCGAATTGAACATGAACAACTTATAATCAGAGTTTGACTGTGAGATATACGAACACACAAGTTAGGTTCCATTTGTTTTTTCATGTATCAATTTCATAAATCTAAAACAATTTAATTATCAATTATGCAAAGTTTCAAACTGAGCTTTTTTAAATTATTATTTAAGCATTTTCTGCCTTCTTATGATGTCTAGATGAAAATAATTTAATATGATTAAGAAAGAAAAAAGGATTGATTTTCATGGCAATGCTTAAGGTGATTTGAGCCTAACAGCTTTTAACATTAATTAAGCATAAAGTTTAGGGAAATTTATGTATGCAGCACACAATTCTTATGTATTTATATATCTCACACCTGAATTTTCATATTTACATGCTAACACTTTTGTGGTTTAAACTTATGCATTAAAAATTAGGTTTTTTTTAAAGTAAAATTTTGCATATGATTTTCAAATTTTCAATGTTTATCATAAAATATGTAAATATTTTTTGTTTATAATAAAAGGGTTCACATTTTGAAGATTACAATTAAAATTTTAACTTTTATTGTTAATAGTTTATTGAATTTTTAACGATTTAATTGTATATCATGCTTTTACATTAGTTTTATAGTTCATTAGAAATATTTGATTTTTAATAACATTATGCTTCGACACTATGTCCCAACAAAAATAATTAGGCTCCCAACAAAAATACTTAGGGGAATTTACATAAATACCGCCCAATTCATATGTATTTATATATCTAATACATAAGCTTTGATTCTGAGCAGTCAAACTACCGAACAGGTAAACTACCTATTTGCCAAACTGGCGAACTGGCTAATTGTTGAACTGGAAAACTCCATATTTGTCGAACTGACAAACTGACGACCCTGTGAATAGCCAAATTGTTGAACTGTCGGGCTGTTAAATTGTCGAATTGAATTGCCGAGGTGTTGAACTGTAATTGCTACTTAATTGCAGAATAGTCCAATTTTTGAAATGTTCGGCTGTCAAATTGTTGGACTAACTAAAAGTCGAATTGTTCAGTTGTTAAATTGGCGTACAACTGTTAAATTGCTAAATTGTCAAATTGTTCGGTTGTATACTTGTCAAATCAGCCAAATGTTGAATTGTCAAACCACTCAACTATTGAATTGTCTAGTTGTTGAACTGTCAACTATAGGATATGACATAAAGCTACATACATGACATAACGTTGCAAGATGTTACATAAAGATGTAAGATGTGACATAAAGTTGTAGAATGTGACATAAAATTATATGATGTGATATAAAATTGTACCAAGTGATATATAGTTATAGGATGTGATATAATATTATATATCTTTTTATATATTTATTAGTACCATGAAAAAAGAAGACTCAAGACTTATAAATAAAGGTCAATGGCGAAAATAAAAGGCAGAGACTGAGCTCTCTCTTTCCAGTGGTTCCTTCTTCTCTCTTTTTATTTCTCCATCTCCTACTAAATGCTAGAAGGATTTGAACGTATCACAAAGACATTAAGGGACTCCATGTTCTAAAAGGATTCAATATCTTGAAAATTTCAATGAGCATGAAGTTCATACTCAAACTTTATAAAAAGAAGTTTCCCACATAAAGAATGATGAAGAAGAATGATAGATTACACCATAAGATTCATAATGTAGCAAAACAATGAGTTGAGAGAATAGGTCATGAAGGTCATACGAGACACAAGAGAGGCCTCTGTATCTCATTCTCAAGCTAGACTCATCTCTTTCTTCCACTTTTTTCTAAAAAAAAGGTGTTTGCCAAGGTATATGTACTCATGAACAATTCGAGCCCTTATATTTTAAAAGGATTCAATAATACCACATAAAAAATGCCACCATTTTAACTTTTAAAAAGTGAAATACAACTCTTCATGCATAGGTACGGTGTTATGTATGCTAAAATTAAACTTCAAGTGTTAGATATGCGAATGGAAAAACATTGAGTGGTCTGCTTGTTGATCTGCATGATAATTATTATCCATAAAAATAAACTATGACCCTTGTGGTCAATGAATGCTATTGTAGTTATCGAATACGGTATTTATGACTGACTACAAGCTTTGTAGCCAACACTACGGTCTTTGTGGCCGACTACCTCCGAGTATAGTCATTGTGGCCAATGAATATTACTACAGACATCACCTAAGATTTTGTAGCCAATCATTGTCATATAGTCAAGAGCTATATTTGTCGTAGCCCAATTATAATTATTATAACTAAAAAATAGTTAAGCATATGTGATTATCAACTTTATAAATTCCTATTTTCTATTTGAGGAGAAGAGTAAACATATATATTTACAATTACATAATGAATTTTTTGCGGTCTTTTTCGTCCCAACAAAAATAATTAGGGGAATTTACATAAATACCGCCCAATTCATTTGTATTTATATATCTAATACGTAAGTTTTGATTCCAAACAGAAACTATCGAACAGGTGAACTACCTATTTGCCAAACTGGCGAATTGGCTAATTGTTGAACTGGAAAACTCCCAATTTGTTGAACTGACAAACTGACGACCCTGTGAATAGCCAAAATTTTGAATTGTCGAGCTGTTAAATTGTCGAACTGAATTGCTGAGATGTTGAACAACAATGCTCCTTAATTGCAGAATAGTCCAATTGTTGAAATGTCCAGCTGTCAAATTGTTGGATTAACTAAACGTTGAATTGCTCAGTTGTTGAATTGGCGTATAGCTGTTGAATTGCTAAATTGTCAAATTATTCAGTTGTATGATTGTCAAATCAACCAAAAATCTTGAATTGTCAAACCACTCAACTATTGAATTGTCTAGTTGTTGAACTGTCAACTATAGGATATGACATAAAGCTACATACATGACATAACGTTGCAAGATGTTACATAAAGATGTAAGATGTGACATAAAGTTGTAGAATGTGACATAAAATTATATGATGTGATATAAAATTGTACCAAGTGATATATAGTTATAGGATGTGATATAATATTATATATCTTTTTATATATTTATTAGTACCATGAAAAAAGAAGACTCAAGACTTATAAATAGGGGTCAATGGTGAAAATAAAAGGTAGAGACTGAGCTCTCTCTTCCAAGTGGTTCCTTCTTCTCTTTTTTTATTTCTTCATCTCCTACTAAATGCTAATAGGATTTTAACGTATCCCAAAGACATTAAGGGACTCCATGTCCTAAAAGGACTCAACATCTTGAAAGTTTCAATGAGCATGAAGTTCATACTCAAACTTTATAAAAAGAACTTTCCCACATAAAGAATGACGAAGAAGATTGATAGATTACACCATAAGGTTCATAATGTAGCAAAACAATGAGTTGAGAGAATAGGTCATGAAGGTCATACGAGACACAAGAGAGGCCTCTGTATCTCATTCTCGAGCTAGATTCGTCTCTTTCTTCCAAATTTTTTCTAAAAAAAAGATGTTTGTCAAGGTTTATGTACTCATGAACAATTTGAGACCCTATATTCTAAAAGGATTCAATAATACCATATAAAAAATGCCACAATTTTAACTTTTAAAAAGTGAAATATATCTTTTCATGCATAGGTAAGGGTATGCTAAATTTAAAGTTCAAGTGTTAGATATGCAAATGCATAAACATTGAGTGGTCTGCTTGTTGATCTGCCTAATAATTATTATCTATACAAATAAACTATGGCCCTTGTGATCAGTAAACGCTATTGTAGTTATCGAATACGGTCTCTATGACCGACTACAAGCTTTGTAGCCAACACTACGGTCTTTGTGGCCGACTACTAGTGTTACAGTTTCCAACTATAACTTCTCTGACCAACTACTGCTATTACAGCCTCCGACTATAGTCATTGTGGCCAATGACTATTATTACAAACATCACCTAAGTTTTTGTAGCTAATCATTGTCATATAGTCAAGAGTTATATTTGTTGTAGCCCAATTATAATTATTATAACTAAAAAATTGTTAAGTATGTGTGATTATCAACTTTATAAATTCATATTTTCTAATTAAGGAGAAAAGTAAACATATATACTTACAATTACATAATGAATTTTTTGCGGTCTTTTTCAGTTTCAGGGTTTTTTCACATAAAAAATATTAGTGTCTCCTCCTGTCATTTTTTTTTTATTATTTGTATGTGTTAAGCCTTTATGCAATCCTAAGACGTTAAATTATCACCTCATGTTGCGAGAATTTTCTAAGAATGAATCAACTCAAGATGCTTTAACATATACGTCCAATTCCATCGGAAAAGCTCAGCTGTTGTGGTCTGGACCAAAATAAGCCAATAATAATGATGGCAGACTATAAGACAAGATTCAATATTTAGATCTAGAAGATGATAATTCAACGCCGAACGTTTCAATTTGAAATCGAAATTTTAGTCTTGGACGAATTTCACAAATTGCAATTCTTTGGGGGCGAGCTTGAAAGAAATCACTCGGCCGGCTATATTCGATAATTACGAGTAT
>NW_018164903.1:139506-146948 GCF_001263595.1 Phalaenopsis equestris
GACTCTTTGTTCGTGAACAACTCATGTTCTACTCGTTAAGCAAACGAGCCGAAGACGAACACACTTTTTGAGCTTGAAATATAAATGAGCTCGTT
The DNA here is from genome assembly GCF_001263595.1 of Phalaenopsis equestris. NCBI lineage: Eukaryota > Viridiplantae > Streptophyta > Magnoliopsida > Asparagales > Orchidaceae > Phalaenopsis > Phalaenopsis equestris. The sequence goes on from NW_018164903.1 coordinate 139,602, forward strand.
TACACCCCTACTTTTAAATTTAAGTCAAAGTTTAGCTTAAATCAAGTATTTTAAGAAAATAGTTTAATGCTTTTAGTAAAGAATGATTTTAATATTATGGGTGAAAGATAATTGATCCATAATTAAAAAAGGAATATCTGCATACTACACAATTTTTATGTAATTACATTTCTAATATTTAAACTTTAAAATTTACATATATGATATTTTATGTTAGCATGAAAATTGTTTTTTTTTTATTTTTTTAAAATCAAAATAGTGGTATTCGGTATGAAATATAAAAGATTTGGGTGATATACTTGTAAAAAAAAGCAATATTTAGTGTTAGATATGTCAATATATAGAAATTGGGTGGTATATATGTAAATGCTCTTAAGATGGATGACTTTATAGGACAGCGGGTTTCTTAAGTTTTGGTTTTGAACGGTGGAAAAATATTAAATTCTCTGGTCTATGAATTGCCTGCATTAAAAACCCTCTCTTTAATGCAAAGAAATATAAAATATTTGGAGGACTGTTTGGCAACTTTGCCAAGATTTTGGACATTCCATCAAACTATGCCCTTTATCATTCTATATTTGTGACCATCTCAGCATCTTAATTAGCGTGAGATTGAATAGGATTAGTGCTTGTTTATCTTGATTATAAGCAATCAAAATTCAAAGGATGTTTGTCCATCCTAATGGATTCAGGAAATTTTTAATTATTTCTTTGAGTGATTGCTTTAAGATAATATGTTTATATATATGAAAGATCTTCATGCTAAATAGGCCTCATGGGTTTGATTGATGGAGTTCAACAACGATGTGGTTACTGGTCCGGCGCAGACCATATCAATAGTATTCATTAGTCATATCTTTGTAAGTGACAAATTGCAAAGCTCCTTACTGCTCAATAGGATTCTGCGAGTGCTTCTAGAGTCTGTCAACATTCTAGCGAGCTTCTCAGAACGAGCCAACCACCCCACTTAAATCTTCGAGCGAGTCATTCCAGTCAAACTCGCTTGCGCTGTCTGAGCTCATAATCCGTACTCGTACAAGCTGATCGAGCGAGTTTGAGTCATTCCAGTCAAACTCGCTTGCACTGTCTGAGCTCATAATCCGTACTCGTACAAGCTGATGGGACTTTCTCATCAAACTCGCCAACAACTACCTGGCCGCACCACCGAGCTCAATAAGTAGCTCTTCAAGATAGAAGGGAGATAATTTTCGTATGTCAGCATACATACTATCATTTATTAATAGCATGACAATCTAGCATTCTTTCAATAACGAGTACGACCAGACTCCGTAGTACATGTCATATAGCCTAGTTTCATATTTATTTTCTATACCCCTACGTTGGCGCAAAGGCTCTTAAGTATATTAATTAGAGGGAAGGAGAGAAGAACGAGGGGACACCCTTTTCTTTTTCTTTTCTCAAGCTGACACCCTCTAAGAACTCTATAAAAATCTCTTAGCTTCATCTAACCCGTTCTTTAAGGCATCCCTCGGATTGTGTGAGTGGTAACTTCACGGATTGTATGAGTACATGAATTGTACAAGATTTTGTTGACCTTACTTTCGTACAAACCTTCGTTCAAACTCAAAACCAACTCACATTCAATTCGAATCCAAAACCTGCTCGCATTGAGTTAGGAATGACCAGATCATGGTTCACTTGAACTTTCGTCAAAGACCTCCATTTTCATGGGGTGGCACCGACGCTTTGAGCCCAACTATCTCACCTTAGAGATAATGTAGCCAAGATTCACCCTTTGAAATACTTGAGTTTTTCTCTGCCTGAGTGGGTCAAATGCACACCCAAGCATGTGTGTGCTCGAGTCCAGATAGATAAGCTTGCATGCACAGCTACACGCACCCCTCCTTTAAACTGATGTGCTCACGCCTAGATCAGACATAGCCATGCCTAAAAGTTCCTGGGTGTGGGCACACCTAAAAGTGTGGCCACGCCTGCGATCCATGAATTTCTTCCTAATATTCGACAAAGAATAGTCATGATGGTTTGCCCTCAATCATCCATGAGGTCTAACCGCTGAAGTAAACTTGATTGTCGATCCCCACCTTAATCGACGGTCATTAGGGCCTCCGTCACCGCCTCTCCAGCCTATAAACATGGCCACCTCGACAACCCCCTTGGACTGACTACAAGACTAAGGCTTCAACACTTTGACAAAGCAATGCTTCGATAAGGTAAAGAGTTTGAGCATCCTCCTCCTTCGACGAACCATCGTGGCCTACCTCTGTACAGTAATCCTCCTCGTCTATTTTATATCGTGTTTGGTTCTTAATTTTAAGTTGTGTTAAGCAAAACCCAATAAATTAACCTTAGATTTGGTTAGGGTTAAGGTCGGACTCAGGTTGACCCAAACCCAACCTAACCCGAACCTAACCCGACCCGACCCGATCTAACCCGACATAACCCGACTTGACCGAAGATAGCCCGACTTGACCCAAATGCATATATAACCCAGGTCCAACCCAAGTCCAACTGAGGTCCAACCCAAGTTCCACCCAGATTAACTTACGCCACATATATAACCCAGGTCCAACCCAAGTTCCACCCAGATTAACTTACGGTTCCACCCAGATTAACTTACGCCCAACCCAGGTCCAACCCAAGTCAACTTAGGTCAAACCAGGTCCAATCTAAGTCCAATTCAGGGGAACCTAAGTCCAACCAAGGTCAACCTAGATCCAACCCAGGTCCAAATATGTTCCAACCTAGGTCAAATTAAGGTCCAACCCAAGTTAACTTAGGTTAAACCAGGTCCAATCTAAGTCCAATTCAGGGAAACCTAAGTCCAACCAAGGTCAACCTAGATCCAACCCAGGTCCAAATCTATTCCAACCTAGGTCAAATTAAGGTCCAACTAAGTTTAACCTTGGCCCATCCCATGTTAACCCAAGTCTAATTTTGAGTTGACCTAAGATGAACCTTAACTAACCTAAGCCTATTCTTAGCTCAAGTCTAATCCAGGCTAAATTCATGCCATGCTTTTCATGCTTAGTTTATATTTCTTGTTTCATGTGTAGTTTCAAAAATAAAATAAAAAAAGCAAAAAAAAAAAAAAAACGAAAAACAAAGAATCTCTCACAAGATTTTCTCCCTACATGTCTAATCTAAAAATAAATCCAAACTCTAAACTTAGAAAAATGTTAATCTTTCACAATGAATTACCTGCAAAAAACTTGACCCAATTTATCTTTGACAAACCTAGGGATTAAAACATACCACAAACTAAATATTAAACTCCAAACAAGAACTAAAACACATCAACTTAAAGAAGGAAAATCAAACCTAGACTTATATGATATAAACCTTATGTTAGCCAACATAGACACGAGAAGTTAGGATCATATACATACCCTAGGTTAGTCCAGGTATAGAAACCTAGGTTAGTCTAATAAGTGCCATATTTAGTATTAAGTGACCTGATATGCAGTTACATCGTTATTTAGTTTCCCTGCAAAAAACTTGACCCAATTTATTTAGGTGGCTAGTGTGCCAAATGGATATGCTATAGAGTTTAAAATTTGATTCATAGTTTTCCTACTATGGGTTCTATGGAAGTATACGTATCATTCATGTAATATAAGACTCTAATGGAGTCCTGGTTATCGATCCCATGGAAGAGAGGTAAAAAATCCCTTGGGCTAATTTCGAATTTACTACTATCAGGTTGTAGTTTGGAATATCGATTAAGAGTGTTTTTCTAACAAATACTCCTAAATACAAACTTAAATCTAAAGTTAAACCTAACTAGGTAAAATTGGTTTGGTGAATTTTGAGGTGTAAAAACTACCTTTCTTATGTGGAGACTTAGATAATTTGTAGTAATGGGATACTTAGACTCTAATGTGGCCAGTGACAATAAGAACAAAAAACTAAGCTACCCTCTTCCGAGTGTATAACGTAGCTTAGTTAACCTAAATTTGATTCCTTAAAATAACTAGATTATCACGACAAAACTTCTACCATGTCACCATAGAGTCTCCTTCTTCTAATAACCATCTAACTAGCTTAATCATAGATTAGCATACGAAGCCCTAAATCAAATTTGTTAGAAATCTAGTTTGTCACCCTAGAAACACCAATTTGCACCCATTAATGCATATCTTCCTAACAATGCATTGAATGTTAAGACTACTTTTCCTTCACCCATAAGTTCAATGTGGTTCCTCCTAGTTGTTAAAACCATAGCATTCCCAGATCTTATTGGTTTACAACAAATTTTAACATATCAATTGGCCAAATTGATTAGTAAATGAAGCATGAAGTAAGAACCATCTCTATAATATGAAAAATCTATTCTAACATGCATCCTAACATCCTAAACATTCATCCAATCTATTGTAAAAGAAAAGTACAAAAATTCAACTTCACAAAACAGGTGACAGTGTGATGTCCCATGTTTACTATGGTATGTTCTCATCAAGATTTATCATATGCACTCAACATAGTTGATAGAAATATGAGTAATTCAAGTAAAAAAATATTGGAAAACAGTTTAGTGGATCCTCGGATATTTATGCGGAACAAAAGATGTTTGTTTGTAGTCCATGAGGATTATAAATAGAGTCATTGGCTATGTTGATTCAAAATTTATTGGAGATCTTGATAGAAGGAGATCACTTACATGATACATTTTTATTATTGGTGGTTGTGAGATTAGCGAGATGGTTAATTTAAAAGGTCTATTTGAAGAGCTTAGTGAAAATTTGAAGATCACCACATTGGTGTTTGATTGTCAGAGTGCTATTCATCTTAACAAAGATCAGATGTTTCATGTGAGAACTAAGAACATTATAGTTTGTTACTCCTTTGTTTGTGAAGTTATTGCTCATGGTGATGCTGTTGTGAGCAAAATCAACACCCATGATAATTAAGCAAATATAATGACTAAGGCACTCTAGATGACCAAGTTTGAGCATTGCTTAGACTTAGTTGGTATTCATTCATGACCATTAGAGCTTTGTGGAAGAAGTGTAAAAAGTTTTATTCCATATTCTCTAGAATTTAATGACAAGGTGGAGATTACTAAATGTGTCTCGACTTTTATGGGTCTCAGTTGTCGTTCATAAAAAAATTTTGGACACTCGGATTGAAGCTTTAGAAAGAAAATGTAAGCACGTCGACTAAAGCTTTAGAAGAAAACTGTGACCACACAGATTGAAAATTTTCGACTATTAGATCATGCTTATAATAGCCTTTAGATTACAATATGTGTACTATTATTTTATTGTCTCTCTTTTAACTATTTTCTTTAAATGAGTCTTGGTTAAAAACTTAAAATTATATATACCCATCTTTTGTTTTGTGTAAAAGTCATTCTCCACTTTTAATATCTTATTTAAAATATTGAATTCTTCTCCTTTGCCCATATTTTTTCAAAGTGGGAATATTATATTTTTTAATCTACTAAGCAAATCAATTAGACTTAGGGTGCGTTTGGGGCAGCTTATAAGTGCACGGGCATTTTTGAAAATATCGTGATACTATTTGGATCTCGTTTTTTGTCTTCTTATCCGAAAATACAGTTCCATTTTTATACTAAACGAGGGGCTGCGGGTCGACAAACACACCCTTAGTTGGTTGCAATTTTATATTTACTGAACGTAATCTAATCTAAAATGCGTAAATAATATGTAACTTCTTAATGAGCTTATTCATGATCTTTAAATAATGCTATATGTCATTAACGAATCGGGTATTTGGTCATTGAAATTTATTGACATAGTTAATAAATGATCACAAACAAGATATAACAAAGCTAAGTTATGAGTGCTTTGTCCAGCAGAGTGGTCTGACCACAACCCGATCTATAGTTTTAACTTACCCTAGCCAAGGGTTTGTTTGAGACAACTTTCTGCAATGCTACATTTTAGAACATCAGCACAATTCTGTTTGAGAAATTATTTTTTTGTTGCTTTCTTAAAAACTTATGTAATGGAAAATAATTTTTCATGCATAAATTTATAGCACCGATATGTTATAAATGTAAACATCAAACATTGGGTAGTAAGTATGTAAATACATAAGAATTGAATGGTATTCATGTAAATTTCCCTTAATTGAAAGATTTACATGTACATCACTCAATTCATATTTATTTACACCTCTAATACCTAAACTTCAATTTGTAGATACATGTCATCTTACCCCTGCATGAAAACGTGTATTTCACTTCTTATAAATTAAAATAGTGATATTTTTTAAAATATTATTATTATCACTTTTTAAAAATTAGAAACAAATTTTCATAACACCAAGATACTATGTATGTAAATATTAAAGTTTAGGGGTTAGATGTGTAAATAAATAAGAAAAATGTGCCATGTAAATTTCTCAAATAATGCGTTAACTTTGTAAAAATCAGAATTTGCATTTTCTCTTAATTTATGTAATTAAATTGGATGCATACAGGAAACACATCTAATTTCCAAATGCTAAAAATTACATCCAATGAAAATTAATTTTGGGTCCTGATCCAATTGAAAATAGAAATTCGGATGCATGCAATTCTAATCTATTAAATTAAGATTAAATTATTTTAGCATAATGATAAATAAAAATCAAATAGGAATTTATAAAAATAAACTCCAAAGAAAATAAAATCACAACGAATGAGCAGAGAAAATATTACATCATGACTCATGTAGGGCGTCACGTGTCAAGTGGGCACCACAATTTTTTACACTGGTCAATATCAATGTATTACGATGGAGCTCACTTGAAACATGACGCTCAACTATTAGACTCTGAACGCAAACTACTTTAAAAATTACACGAAATACAACACAAAACCCCACCCATCACAGAATTAAACCAATAAATCAGCTGCAGGGACGATGAAGGAAATCAACAGAAGAGGTATCCGAATATAGCGGCGGAAAGGGAGGCGAGGACGGAGGCCGGAATAACGGTAACGGCGCCGGACGTCGGGCTGGGGGCCGGAGCATCGGCGGCCCCGGCGAGTTCTACGACGGAGGAAGCGGCGGCGACGACGAAGAGCATGCCGGCGATGAGCTTCATGCTGATAGACGTATCCAATGCTCTAGAAAGAAGATTGTTATTTCTTCTACGAGCGAGAGGAGAAGAGACAGATCTCCGAGCTTCGGAGGAGTTCACGGGATGGCTTTAAAAGAGGGGGCGGGCAGGAGGTTGCCTGCCCTGCTGCCCGGACGTGCCAGCATTTTTTCTTTAATAATTGCAAGTGATTGGCCGGTTATTAGCTTTTTTTAGCACTTTTGCAATTTATTTTTTTTTTCAGTAATTGATAAATTTGGAGTTACTTGGTTGTTTATGATTTCAAAGCCATTTCCCTTAACTCTTTATATATATATA
>NW_018164903.1:150455-150848 GCF_001263595.1 Phalaenopsis equestris
AAAAAGGTGGAGGATTTATGTTGCGCTAGGCAAACAACCTCGAAAACCTATGGATTGTTGTTTAATTTCTAGGAAAAAGAAAGGTTTTGCTGAGGAAGATGTGTTCTGTTGTTGAAGATGGCTGTGCTGCCCACCGAGCTAGCTCAAGCTCCTCGACGTGACGCGTTTAAGTTTTCTAGAGTGTCCGGTTGTAGTATCAAATCAAACCGCCCTATGGTTGTAGTCCTCTAAACATTCTATGTAAAAAAGGGTAAACATGTTTAAAGTTATAAAATGTAAAGCGTGCAATACAGGAATAAACAGCAGCGTGCAAGTAAAACAGTAGTAGACAGAAAACAAAAGCAGTACAACATGCTATACATGGAAGACAGTAGCAGGTCGGAACCTGACAAG
>NW_018164903.1:152985-160419 GCF_001263595.1 Phalaenopsis equestris
ACTGGGCGTTGAGCAAGGTGGAGTTCAGTTGCATTATGACAGTCAGAGTGCTATTTATCTAGCTAAGAACCAGGTGTACCATGCAAGAACTAAGCACATTGATGGCAGGTATCACAAGATCAAAGAATTGATTGCTTCTGGTGAGACACTGTTGCAGAAGGTTCATACTGATGAGAATGCAGCTGATATAATTACTATCAACAAGTTCTTGCATTGCTTTGATTTTTTGAATGTTTGCAGTTGCTAAAGAAGCATGGTGGCTCAACCCACTTCTGGTATGTAAGAAACTCCAAAACGTATTTATCTTACGGGGCTGGATATTCACCAAGGTGGAGATTTGTTAGATATGACTCATATACCATAGAGGGACAGATTCTGGAGCGGAGCAGAGCAGAGCGGAAGATTCTGTCCAAATCAGGTGAGTTTCCTTATGTGGGTTGGGGGTGTGGTGCAGGGGTAATTTGGTAATTACATATTGTACTATAGGACTTTTTAGGGTTATAAATAGGCATGTATGTAACATTATGTGTTATCCCAAATTATGCAATCTCTTTTCTGAATATTGAAAGAAATTCGCTGCTCTGCTCCCCAGGACGTAGGCATTTTTGCCGAACATTATTAAATATTTGTGTTCTTCTGGATTTGTGTAGATTCTTGTTTTTATTCGCCCTAATTTCTCAACAAATGGTATCAGAGACTGGTTTGAGGGCAAGGATGAAAATTTTCAGAGCAAGAATAAGGAAATTTGGCTGCTATGGTTTATACGATTCAGAGCTTTGGCTTCGGGGATTTCGGAGAAGGTTTTTCGTGGTTTGCGGCAATTTCACCGGGCTTCTAGAAAAGTTCGGCGCCGCAAGAAGGAGGATTCGACATATTGCGCTCGGCTTCGGCGCAGGAACAACAGGAGATTCGCGAAAAGGGAAGCTGCGATAGTAGAGTTCAGCGGTTTGAGGCTTCTCTCTATGCGAGTTCCCCACCGGAAAAGGAAGGCTTTTCGGCCTCAGGCGGAAGCGAAGGCCACAGGCAGCGAAAGATATCGGGAGATATTCTCTACAGGAAGTTTTGAATTGTTAAATTTCTAGGAGGCGGAATTAGAAGCTAAAAGAGGAGGATTCTTCTCCGGAGCGGAGCGAAGGAACAGGCGTAACGTGCGAATTCGGGCAGCCTAGAGGAATTCTTTGCGGGAGGAGAATTTGGAAGGAGGAATCTTAGGTCCAAATTTGCTTCCTCCGCCGGCCCAAAATTTTGGCAGGAAATATAAGGAATCTCAATAATTTCAGTTATTGGAGCCAAAAAATTAGAAGGTAATGGAGGCAAAAATTAGAAGGCTTCGATTTTATTCTTTTGTTGGAAATTGGAAAGGAAAACTTCAGATTTGTTTCCTTCGTTGAAGGTGACGTTCGAGGAAAAGAAAATTCGTGGTGCACACGAAGATTTTTCAGGAGGAGAAAGTAGGAAACAGGCGAAGGATTTTGAAGGAATTTCTTTTTCAGAAATGGTTCGTTGAAGGATTAATTTCAAATGACATTATCTGATGCAAAATTCGAAGTGGTGAAGTTCGATGGAGATGATAATTTCGGATTGTGGCAAACAAGAGTGAAAGATCTGTTGGCACAGCAGAGAATCTTGAAGGTTTTGCGGGCAACAAAACCAGATGTCATGAGGATGAATATTGAGAAGAATTGCAACAACGAGCGACAACAACTATATGTCTATGCCCGAAATATGAAGTTATGTATCACATGATGAATCTGTAATCTCCAGAGGAGATATGGAAGAAATTGGAAACTCACTTTATGGCTAAATCTCTGACAAATAAATTTTATCTGAAGCTGAAGTTGTATGGGCTAATGATGCAAGAAAATTCTGATTGATCGGGCGCAGCATGTTAATGGCTTGAATCAAACAATCACAGATTTACACGGCTTGATGTGACTATTGAGGATGAATATCGAACGATGATTTTGTTGTGTTCATTGTCTTTTTCCTATAAACACCTGGTGATTACTCTTACATATGAGAAAGAAACTATCAAAGTTGATGAGATCACTGCAGCATTGTTGACTCATAACCAACAAAAGCAGAATGCAGGGAAAAGCTCTCATGACGACAATTTATATGTTAAGGGTAAGCAGGATCATGGAGGAAGAAAGAGAAGGGGGGTTCTAGAAGGCGAAATTTCAGATCCAAGTCCAAAGGTAAAACGACAATTCTTTGATACAATTGCAAGGAACCAGGTCATATAAAGAGAGATTGTCCAAAGTTGAAGAAGTAGAATGTGTGTCGGCGCTTAAAAGGAGAAAAAGTTAAGGTTTGGCGGGTCGCCCGTAAGAAGCTGTCGGCAGCCGGAATCGAAATCCCGTCGCCCGCTTCGGAAGGACTTTTTAATTTACGTATAGATGCATGGATTCTTGATTCATGATGCTCTTATCACATAACACCTAACAGAGAGTGATTTACTTCATACAGGTCAACTAATTCTGGCTCAATTTATCTAGGTGATAATAGATGCTGCAATATTGTTGGTATTGAATAAGTTAGGATTAAGATGTATGATGACACTGTTAGAAAGTTATGTGATATCAGACATATTCCAGATCTGAAGAAAAATTTGATTTTCTTGAGTACTTTACATAGAAATGGTATCATTTCTAAGACAGGTGAGGATAGAAAGCTATTAGAATTGTTAAGGGTGCACTGACGGTGATGAAATGAAAGTTAACTACAGACAATATCTAGAAACTGTTGGGGAGTACAGTTATAGGTTGAGTTCATTCTGTGAAGTTAGATGATGATAGTACAAAGCTATGACATAAGCGCCTGTGTCATCTCAGTGGACGTGGGATGACAGAATTGCATAGAAGAAACCTGTTGCATGGTGTTAAAAACTGCAAGCTCGATCTTTGTAAGTTTCATATTCTTGAAAAACAGACTACAATCAATTTATGACTAAAAAACATAAAATTAAAGAGATTCTTGATTATGTGCATTCTGATGTATGGGGCCATACCAAGGAATCGTCATTGGGAGGATCTCAGTATTTTGTTATATTTATTGTTGATTTCTCCGGGAAAGTTTGGGTGTATTTATTGAAGCATAAATCTGAAGTCTTCTCCAAATTTAAGCTGTGGAAAGTTGATGTGGAGAACCAAACTGGCAGAAGATCAAGTACTTGACGTCCGATAATGGCACAGAGTACACATATTCGCAGTTTCATAAGTTCTGTGAGGAAGATGTGATTCAGAGGCATTTTTCAGTGCGCTGACACCACAGTAGAAAGGTGTGGCAGAATGGATGAACATGTCCTTAACTGAAAGAGCAAGATGCTTGAGACTGCATGCAGGGCTTCCTAAGAGTTTCTGGGCAAAGGTCGTGAATATGTCATGTTATCTCATAAATAGATCACCTCAGGCATCATTGGGTGGCAAGGTCGCAGAAGAGGCATGGATTGGTGATCCAATTAATTTTGATCATTTACAGATTTTTGGTTGTCCAGCTTCTGTGCATGTACCTGGAGATGAAAGATCAAAACTTGATGCAAAATCTAATAAGTGCACTTTCTGGGCTATAAGAAAGGTGTAAAAGGATACAAATTTTGGTATCTGATTGCAAAGAAGATGGTGATCAACTGAGATGCAGTTTTTGATGAACAATCTATGTTACACCAGAATCAAGATAAGGTGCAAGGGAACAGTTCTAGTTTAGATGTAGTGCAGATGAATTTAGAACAACATCAGTAAACAACTGGGAGAGTTGAAGGTTCAAATCCAACACTTGGTGATTTCATTCCAGATGAACTGCAGAATTATAATCTAGTCAAAGACAGACAGAGACACACCTCATAATAGATTGAGTTATGAAGACTTGGTCTCTTGTGCACTTCTCATCAGCATCAATGATACAACCACTTTTCAAGGATCTATCACTTGCCAAGAGAAAGAGAAATGGATGGGTGCAATGGTTGAGGAGATGGAGTATTTGCAGAAAAATCACACATGGGAGCTAGTTCAGCTTCTTGAGGGAAAGAAGGTTATTGGTTGCAAGTGGGCGAACAAAAGGAAATCAACAGTATCAGAAAAATAAGGGGAAAAGTTAAAGGCTCGACTGGTAACAAAGGGATTTTCACAGTAGAAGAGGATAAATTATAATGAAATCTTTTCTTATGTGCTCAGAGATACTTCAATCAGGGCAGTGCTTGCATTAATAGCAATTTGGGATTTGCATTTGGAGCAGATAGATGTTAGAACTGCTTTCTTGTATGGTGATATGGAGGAGCAGATTTACAAGGAGCAGCCAGAAGAGTTCACTCAACCTGGATAGGAGAATCTGGTTGCAGGTTAAAAAAATCGCTGTATAGGTTGAAACAGTCTCCAAGACAATGATACAAGCAGTTTGACTCCTACATTATTCAGATTGGCTACAAGAGATGTGAGTATGATTGTTGTGTTTATGTGAAGAGCCTTGATGATCGTTCTATTATTTTTCTGTTATTGTATCTTGATGATATACTGATTGCTATAAAGAAAATGAATGATTTCCGTGGTTTGAAAGCTTTATTGAGCCAGGAATTTGACATGAAAAACTGGGGTCCTACGAAGTAGATTCTTGGAATGAAGATTTATTGAGACAGAGACTCAAGAATATTATGTTTATCTCAACGATTATGCTAGAGATGTTTGAGATGAGCAAAACAAAGCCTGTAAGCACTCCTTTGGCAAATCATTTTAAGTTTTCTTCAGAACAGTGTCCTAAGACAGATACAGAAATCGAGACATGATAAAGGTTCCATATGCTAGTGCAGTTGGTTGCTTGATGTATGTAATGGTATATACTAGTCCTAATTTGGCTCATGCTATTAGTCAAGTCTGCAAATACATGGCTAAAACTAGAATGTGACATTGGGAAGCAGTCAAGTGGATTTTCGGGTATCTGAAGGTACTGTAGAACATGGAATTATTTTTGACTGTCAACAAAATGATCCTTCAGTTGTGGGGTATGTTGATTTAGACTATGCAAGTGATTTGGATGACAGACGGTCTACAACTAGGTATGTGTTTACTCTTGGTTGAGGGCCTATATGTTGGAAATCAACAATTCAGTCATTTGTGACATTATCTATAATTGAAGTTGAGTACATGACAGTAGCTGAAGCTGCAAAAGAAGCCTTATGGCTTGTTGGGCTAGTAAAGGAACTGGGAGTTGAGCAATGTGATGTTCAGTTGCATTGTGACAGTCATAGTATGTGACTATCAAAGTGCTATTTATTTGTCTAAGAACCAGGTGTACCATGCGAGAACCAAAGACATTGATGTCAAGTATCACAATATCAGAGAATTGATTGCTTCTGGTGAGATACTGTTGGATATTGATGTCAAGTATCACAATATCAGAGATTTGATTGCTTCTGGTGAGATACTGTTGCAGAAGGTTCATACTGATGAGAATGCAACTGATATGTTGACTAAGCCAGTTACTATCAATAGGTTCTTGCATTGCTTGGACTTGTTGAATGTTCGTAGTTGTTAGAGAAGCATGGTGGCCCAACCCACTTCTGGTATGTAAGAAACTCCATGATATTTTTCTTTTAAGGGGCTGGATATTCGCCAAGGTGGAGATTTGTTAGATATGACTCATATACCATAGAGGAATAGATTCTGGAGCGGAGCGGAAGGTTCTATCCAAATCAAGGGAGTTTTCTTATGTGGGTTGGGGTGTGGTACATGGGTAATTTGATAATTACATTTTTCACTCCAGGGTTTTCTAGGGTTATAAATAGGTCTGTATGCAACGCTAGGTGTTATCCCAAATTCTGTAATCTCTTTTCTGAATATTGAAAGGAATTCGTTGCTTTGCTCTCGAGAACATATGCATCTTTGCCAAATCTCACTAAATATTTGTGTTCTTCTGGATTTATGTCTATTCTTGTTTTTCTTCACCCTAATCTCTCAACATAAAGTTAAATTTTTAGTTATCTTTAAAGAGAGTAGCTAAGGGCATTCTATTTTTCTGATCCGGACCTTTTAGACTATCTCGAGATTTTTGTAAAACATTTTTGGGTGTTCACTTTTATGAAAAAATGAGAACAAAGAAACAAGTTTGAGTGCACACCAAGTGAATAATTTTAAACCGCCAGGTTCAAACGTTCATCCTACTAGAAAAGAAAGAAAACAAAACAATAAGATATCAATGAGCTCACCGAGCTTTCCAAATTAGAGGTGGCAAAATTTGACTCGACACGCCAACACGACTCGAAAAATCCTGGTTAGAGTTGACTCGAATATTTTTGGAATTGGCTTGGGCTAGAGAATTAAACCCATTTATTATTCGGGTGGGTTCGGGTTGAACCTGAAAACCCAAACATGGTATGAATAAGCACAAATGTTCGGGTCAGGTTCGGGTTGGTGGGTCAAGCTCAGCTTAGGTTCGGGTCAGGTTGGGGCCTTATTTTTCGACCCATTCATTTTTTGAGTCGGTTTGGTTTGACCCTATTCAGGTTGGACTCAAACCCGACCTGCTGACCCAAATTGACACCGCTACTCCAAATAATACTTATTTCATTTTGAAAAAAAAGCTATTTTAAGAAATAAATTTTGATTAAATAATCATATTATGCCTATTACATGTTAGAAATTTTAGGATGACAAAGTAAAATTTTTTAGTACAACCTTTGCACTAAAACTCACACACAAATAGTATATAGGATACTAAATTATTTATGTGAAAAAGCAAGCGTTAAAAAGAAAGCTTTGGGCCAAGCCCAAGAAAAATAATTGATTGAGTTTACAAAATGTTGCTCTCTGTTCTTTATAGAAAAGACAAAATTTCAAAACAATGCAAGCGATAGTTTTTAGATAATGATGATCAAATAATGGTGATGACTGGTGTTTATCTACTGGGACATTGAGAAGATTAGAGTTTTAAGATCTCAAAGCTCTCTCCAAACTCAAGACAAAGTTCCCTTTTTATGTGAAGAATGTAATATATATATATATATATATATATATATATATATAAGTGGCATTTTAATAAATGTATCTAAAATCCAAGAGCATTTCATCTCATGCTGTTTGATTATAGATTACTCATCAAGAAGACCAATTTCACTGGCATCCAAAATTTGGAGGCCAATTGGTCCTTCCATCATTTTTTTCATGTTTCTAATTAACAATGCTTCCAGTGCATGATCTGGGATCGGATAACATGTTGATGCCAAATAAGAATTATTGAAACATTCAATTTAACAATAATTTTGATAAAATTAAAACTGAGGAGATCATGAACTTAGACTCCAAACGACATCTAAACTAAAGTCCATCAAGATTCATGCATGATCAAGTAAATTTTCTCGGTGACATATGAATACTCATCTTAAAATGAATATAATATAATGAAACTCATTATATATATATATATATATATATATATAGCGAGCCG
>NW_018164903.1:161869-164857 GCF_001263595.1 Phalaenopsis equestris
TGGTCGTTGTTGCCGATCGGCTGATCTAGTCTAGATGTTGACTCTCAATCCCTGGTGAGAATTTTCTATTGGCAGAGTGATGCTGGGTTTTCGAGCAAATGAAAAAAGCCTGAGAGATGATTATAAGACTCTTTGTTGCATTGCTACTTTTTTATCATTGTTAAGTTATCCTTGATAAGGAGCCTGAAGATTATTCGTGATATTGTGAAACTGTTTCTTTCCTTAGATCGAATCTCCCGGAATGTAGGTTCTTGCTTTAGGTTTGTTTTTTTTTCCAGTGGCTGACTCAGATGTCTATTTTTCTCGTTTCACTTTGAATGTTTCGGGCTCGGGTCACTCACTCGTTTTTTTTGTCCTTCTCGTTGCTCGATTGATTTTGGCTTTAGCTCAAAAGCTGCATCCGATCGAATAAGTAGCTCTCTTCGCCTTCTGTTGGTAGGCCCTCGTTTATCATACTCTCCTCTTCTGAACCGTCAGATCTTCGAGGATTAGTGTTGGCACATCTTCAATGTACACACATTTTTCATTTTTATAAAAATCTCAATGGATTGATCGTAGCATGTGTAAATGTATCGATTTGATAGTTCAAAAAATCATATGGGTGCTTGATCAATAAATAACAATTATATGGGAGCTTGATTTCTAAATAATAATATTTTAGGTAATTTGCATGTAATTATAACATTAATTAAAATCCAATGATTAATCATTAATCATTTTTCTATCTTTTATTGCTATTTAACAAAACCATACACATCTTTCATTTGAGTTTGATTATGGCTGAAAGTATCTGGTTAATCGCTCCTTTCATAACTTTTTTGGTGCATGCTTCGTTTAATTATATCAAGTTAATCATGTCATAATAAGTATTTAAATCAGATTCAAGATGTCGTTGATTAAAAATCAGCTTAAATGATCAACAAAATTTTAAAAACTTGAGCAACACATTCAAAAAGGCTAGAACTTTGATATTGACTCGAATACATGCTCTAAAGGATAACTAAGAAACCTCTCTTAACTCAAAATAAAATTAGGTTTGACAAATTTTAAGTTAATTTGATCTTGACTCAAAATTGGGTTGAAAATGTATGAATATATATACATACATACATACATACATACATATACAAACTGCTTCCATGGGCCAATACCAATGTTAATAAGCATTCTAGAAGCAGTTTATTAACATTGGTATTGGCCAATGGAAGCAGTTTGTATATGTATGTATTTATCTATGTATGTATGTACATACATGCATACATACATACATATATACACAAACTGTTTCCACGGGCCAATACCAATGTTAATAAGCATTCTAGAGAGCATCAAGCCCATTTACTCTAAAAAAAAGTAGAAGTTTAATTCGATTTGTCAAACTCATCTGTTGAAGTGTCAGCTTTCATGTCTCAACTACTGGTTTATCTGCTGAGCTTATTCTGTAAGCAAATTACCAGTTTGACCTGTGGGTGATCTCGTCGAGCTGACCTACAAAGTTGATTTGTTGATCTGTCAGCTATCGAGTTAATTGAGCATGCTCAGTCAGTTAGCATTCTTTGGAAGTAACCAATGGCCTTAGTGTTTGTCACCATTAAAGAATGTGCATACATTCATGTCCATTTATGAGCCATTTGATACTTGCATCATCATAGTCTTTTGTTGATACTTTGTAGGTTGGCATCATGCAGTACAAGTTCATTTAATATTTTATCTTTGTAACCATATGAAGGTGTGGGGGAGCTATCTTGCGGCATATAGATAAATATATCCTCTCACCTTCAAAAATGGGAAGGTTTTTCATCTTCTTCTTCCACCATTGTCTTGGTGATGAAAAAAATAAGACTATTGAAGCATGCATCTTTTATCTTTTATCATTTTCTTCACTGTTCTTTCTCGGGTTGGTTGAGCACGAGAAGAATATAAAAGTCGACATCCTTAGAAGATTCAGCAATATACAAGTCATATATATATTAGTTATGGATTGATATGAATCCTTTTGGAACTTGAATTGTCTTTTGTGAACACGCTTTAAGAGTTAGAGCCAAGTGAAGAAAATAAAAGATAATATAATGAGCCAAAAATTTAGTGTCGAGAGAACCAGATGAGAGAGTCCCATTTACTCATATCCTTTTCTTTTATTTTTAGAAGCGTATTTTGTACAAAAGTAGAAAAATTGAAATAGTTATAAAAACATTTTTAATATGATTAATGCTCTAATTAATTATATGGATTTTATATAATATGTGTATTAGAAATTGAATTTTAATATAGTGGTAATATGCAAATCGTTTTGTCGGAGCTCGACTGGTTAAGACGATCAGTTGGGTGGTGACTGTTTCTTCCAAAGTGCACGCTGGTTAGTAAATGCGCTCGATTGTATGACGATCTTGATCACTCTGTATACGTCGGTCAACTGCGGCGGGTGAGCTATGGCTGACTTGTCGTTCACCTTGAATCTTAAAGGACTTGTGTTTCACACGTCTGGTAGGTTCTTCGTGTTGGCCATATCTCCGTAGCTTGCAAGGCCTTGAGCGGATCTTGTCGCTTCCCATGTTAGGTATCCGACGAGACTTGCTGCTAGGATAAATTACGTCTCACTCTCGGTAGATCTCGCCACCACCGATCGAGGAACTATCTCCAAAGCTTGGACCTATCCCATTCTCGGAGACCCGGTTTCTCACGTTCGGCGTTGAATTGTTAGTTGATTGCTATCTCGAAAGGAAGCTCTTTTTATCTCAGTCATTCGTTCTCTTTCATTTTCGTGCCAGTATTTCTAATGTATAGAATTCCATACAATTTTAAGTCTATCAAAAATTGAAGCAAGCATTATTAATTTTTTATTTTTTTGTTATTGAAGGTAAATGAATATATAAGTTGTATTTATATCTAACTTATGCTTAGGCGTCGAAGCTTCAATTTACTTTCACATTGGATGGTAAAAAACAGATATTAGCGTTGAAATAGATGACTTCATCATACGTCATTTAA
>NW_018164904.1:0-3425 GCF_001263595.1 Phalaenopsis equestris
AAGTAATAAAACTTGCTGGATGTTATGTGCCTATTTATTCAATTATGTACTTAATGGAGGTTTTCAGCGATTATTAATTGCTTATTTGGTAATATTTTTGCTATGATATACAATAGAAAATTGTTGTTTTTCTCATATATGAATAAGATTGTTGTATATAAATTTATCCAGTAGGCACACCATTAAAACAAGAACACTCGAGATTGAAGATATAGAAAGAGGGAGTGAATGGTGGAAATCAGAGAAAGGCTAAGCTCCTATTCTTGTTCCAACGACATGTAGGGCGTTTTCCTTGTATAGCTTCATGATATTCTCTGTATATGCTACCCCCATATACAATATAAAATAATAATTATATGAATGAAATGAATATTGTAATAAAGTTAGATGATGACGTCCGATATCGAGATGTATTTTGCGGCCGATATAGAGCTGCAATGCCTCCTATTGCTTAAATGATCTTATAAGGCCCTCCATAATTGATTGATAGAATAGCAAGGCAGAGCATCGAACTTGTTGAGGTCGAATTAGCCATAGATAGGTCCTAATTTGATTGTTGGGTGAATTCATGGTTTTGTCTTTAGGCTATTTGTGAAAAACTGGCATCAGATTGATTTGATAGTGTAAATAATATTTGAGTTATTTATTGATTAAACTCTTGATATTGTTATTAGCTTTAACTAATTCCGAGGAGTTGGAGCAATCTTGGATCTGAAGGTGGAGCAAACTTGGTTCTCGGGCGAGTTGATGAACTGTCGAAAACACCTCTCAACCCGTGTTAGGTTGGCGGTGAAATGGCAGTAATTACACTCCTGAGTTGGTTTGATCTGAATTGACCCGTGAACTCCAATCATGGGTTTGCGGGTGTGAGTTGAATTATCATGACTTCATGGGTTGACAAATCTTATTTGACTTGTCAGTTTTTCTAGGAGTACAGGGATGTTCTTTAAATGTGTAGTTTATGAACTTATAGAGGTGTATTCATCACATCAAAATTTGAGGTATAAAATTTTTGAAATGATACAACAGAAAAGGCATTTTCAGATGAAGCCTTAAAAAATTAATTAAATCAAATTTACTATCCGCCAATTCCTGCCAGCAGTCATCCAATGATATTAATTAAGAATTGGGTGAGTAATTCTGCTTGAAACTAATCCTAAACTCTTGGGAATTTTATGGCAGAAATATAGTCTAAAGATAATTCATTCCTGTACTCTTGGAGTTTGTTTGAGATTTGATTAACCCTATTAAAGTGTAGTTATCAGAACCTTAGCCAATAAGAGCAATGAAATTAAGGCTTCGTTTGAAGGAACTTCGCCAACTCCATTGAAAGACACGTCGGTGGGATGGAGAAGACCATCTGAGATCTAAAACAGAAAAAAAGTTATCATTTTTTCGAAGCAACTTTGGGTGATGTTAGTGAGACGTTTTATCAAACAAAAGTTTGTCCATGTATCGACATTCATTGCAATGCAACGGAGGTTCACCATATTCTCAAAAGAAGCCCAAGATCAGGCAAATTATTTTGTTCACTTTCGCTTGAACAAAGATAAATTTAAGTTTAGGTGTTATGAATTTACATATCTAATATCTAAACCTTGATTTCTACATTTTTACCATCAAAATCTAAACCCTAAACAAAAATACCATCAATTTAACTTATCACCCAAATCATTCATATCATAGTTAAAATATCATTATTTTAACTTTTTAAGTTTTAACAAATAAAATACACCTTTTCATACATAGGAATCATGTATGTAAATATTGAACTTTAGATGTTAGATATGTAAATGCACAAGATTTGAATAAAATTATGCATCAATCTGCTACGTTCAGAGAGAAAAAGATGGAAGTGGAGGGAGAGATCAATGGTTGTGTATTAATCAAGCAAAAGTTTTCTTAACAGTCAAAAAAACACAGTAATAAGTAATAACGGATAGAACTCCACATCAATCTGAAGCCAAACAAAACCCTCGCACCTTACACAGGAACCATAAAACCCTAAACAACAAAAACCGAACCGCTGAACCATACCTAAACCTCGTCCTCGTGTAGAAGCATGTTGGGGATTCCCTTGTTAATGGGGAATAGCCGGCCAGTCTCGGGGCAAACGAGGCCGCCCTCCTCGACGTGGAGCTCGAGAAGAGCGCGGTGGAATTGGCGGAGCAATTGGTCGTCAGAAGCGAGAACGGAGGGATCGGGGGCTTCATTGGGAAGAAGATCGTGAAAGCCTAGGGAGCGCGCAGCGCCGATGAGAGCCGGCCAGTTGATTTTGGGGAAGACGCCTCGGAGAAAGTCGGCGTTGAACTCGACCTCCTTCTCGACCCACTTCTCCGCCTCCAGCCGGAGGGGATAACCGTTCGTTACGCCCTTAATGTTGCAGGCTAGCATGTTGTGCGTTAGAAGTCTCATCTCTCTCGTTCTTGCCCTACTTCTCTGGAAATCGCTCTGGAGAACAGCTTGAAAGGAGATGGGTCGGTTGGTTCTCCCATCTTTTAAGTTCGACTTTAAGGCTATAATTGGCCCGGATGAAGATGAATGGGCTGGTTGGGTGGTCCAGATGGGTAAAAATTGTATGAAATCTAGAAGAAATGTTCTCATATATTATAAAGATTTCATTATACATTTTATTAAGAGTTTAATCATGATGTCCGTAAGAAGAGGAGAAAGAGGGAGAGGGAAGTGCACCTTAATGAATAGTAATTTGAATTATTGATTAGCGTTTTCATATGAAATAATTTCATGTTTATAGAGTACGAGGTACAATGTATAAAATTGTATGTTTATCACTTCATTAAAGGAGGTGTTACGTGATATTTAAGTTATTTTAATTGTATAGGACTTTGGTTCGCTGCCCTATGACTTGGTCGGTTGAAGTTATCCAACCCTGGTTTGACAAGACTTGTTCGTCCGAATTTATTGAATCGGGGTTGTCGTTTAGCTCTCGATGGACTTTGAGTTAGCAAGAGTAGATCTGGCTTGGTTTAACTGGCCGGTTGTTCTTAGTCTAGCTGTTGATTATTGATCCATAGATAAAGAACTCCTATCGGCGGAGTAAGGCTAGGCTATCGGGTAGTTGGTGAATCACCGTAATTCGATAGGTAGCTCACTCATTGATAAGTCCTTCCTTCAGTAGGCTCTAATGTGATTATGCTATGGCTAGTTCTTGACCCCGAATGAGGGATCTCAAGCGTGGCTGTGAGATAGCTGACAATGTGGAATTCTTCTCTTGAGTTGATTTATGACTAGAGATAGGTTGATGCTTCTGCTTGACTCAATTGACCTTGATGTTTGGTTCGGACAGCCTACTTTCGGTAGGTATTTTGTCCTGGTTTAGGGGAGGTTGCATCTGGTCAGGCAAATGATTTGGTATTTTGTTGTTGAACCCTTAGTTTCTCACTAATGGACTTTTGATCTTCAGC
>NW_018164904.1:3525-8498 GCF_001263595.1 Phalaenopsis equestris
TCTAATCTTCCATATTTGATAAGGGAATTTGTCGGTAAGAAAATGGTTCACAGACCAAACAGATGTCATAATTCTTTAGTTTATTTAATCGAGTCTTCACTAGTAAGTAGTGTATCTATTCTTTAGAATAGGTATATTGCTTGCGATATTGTGCTCGATCATTTAAACTATTTTCTATATGGGATCGGTTCGGTCTCGTCTTTTCAAAAAATAAAATATTACTTCTTAAAATTAAAACACTATTTTTTTAAAAGTCCAAATTTATATGTATATTAAATTTAAAGGCATACACACGCACACTTTTCTCCGTCGACAGTGGTGCTAGAGATCGATGGAGGTGATTTTGGAGAGCAATGCTTGCTTTTTGATAGAAAGTATATAGAGGCCTTTACTGCAAGGCCCTCGTAGAAGAATTTTTTATGTATTACGTTCCTTAATTTGATAGCCAGAATTGTCAAATAAAATAATGCAATTATTTTCAATGGTGAGTTGATAAATGGAGATTAGATTGCGAATGATTTGGGGGGTTGTGAAAAACTTTAGAGAGACAGAGAGAGAGCTTATGTGAGGGCGTAGGAAGCAATCCTTGACCATAGTTTTGAATAGGTATCTTGTTGCCTTTGCCCACCGTTATTTGTTCATGACCTTGATAAGTTTGCAGGTTTCGAAGAGACTTGAAATCTGTAGTTAGGTGGCTTGTTACTCCAGTGTCAAGATACCACTCCTGTTCTTCTGTGATTGGGTTAATCAATGCTAAATGAATTGATGGTTGTCTGAGCTGGTACTGAAGATTATTGTGGTGCCAATAGTTATAACCAAGGTGTCCTGGTTTATGAAAAATTTGACAGCTAATGAATTTGTTCACGTTGGAGCTCCTCCCATTTGAGTTTCAACCAGTAGTGTTGCTTCATCCCCTGGCTCTATAGCTAAACCTTTTCCCTGCAGCGAGTAGAGGGCTGGTTTTTGGTCTATTGATGGAATTTTCCTTGATTGTCACTAGTTATATTAATTTCCTTGATGTGGAGCAGAAAATATATGACTTCAAGGTTTATGGGGGAGAGAGAAAGTTTAATTGTTATTGTGAAGGATTGATGGGCTACAAGGATGTACATAATGACATCTTTAGTGTCAATTGTTGAGTCTGTTGTTGTGATGTTATCAACTAGCACCTTATTTTGAGTGAGATAATGTTTCATAATTTGATTTTCTATGATTACAATGTGAATCTTGTTCTTAAGTTGAATTACTCTATATCTATTTTTGGCTTGAAGAAATTTTTCTAAAGCCTCCCAAATTTCCTTGCTGCTACGTAAATTGATAATGTAAGGTGGTACTGTTGGGGAGATAATAGATAGGAAAGCTACAGTGATATTGTGATCGTTAAGGTTTCATATGCGGTGAGTTGGGTTAAGAGATGAGCTACCAGCGTCGTTGGCAGTAAAAATTGGGGGTTTAGGTATGGCGCCATATAGGAAACCTCCAAATCCATTTGCATTGATCACCTTCAATATCTAAGACTTCCATAAAGTATAATTGTAGATGGATAATGAGGTATTTACCACTGATAAAATGTCGGAGAATAGAAATTTCAGAGATAATGACATCTACAAAATCTTCATCTTCTTTGTGGCAAGGCTAACACTGAGTTCATATGTATTCTATTCTTCCATGGATGTAATGATGGTAATGCTCTGATAGCATGTAAAGTTTGTAGAAGACATATTGAAAGAAAGAAAGAGGAAAAAAAGAGATTGAGATAGATAAACAAGTATATAATATTCTTACTAGAAAGAATTAAAGGTGAATATAGAGGAGTATTTACATATATTATTACTCTCTACTAACACTGGCGACAGTAACTTGCTATATATACAACATAGAGTATTCTAGATGTAAGGGCTATTACCGTAATAGACTAAATATAGATAATGGAAGTCTTATAATCATAGAGCCATGTGGTTTGTTATTAAAGATCATATCAAGCTTGATTATAGCTAGGTCTAAATTGCCTTAAAAATATATTAATATAATAAAATCAACATAAGATTGGATGGTATTAGCTCAAAAAAATGAGATCATTCAAAGCCTTTGCACGCGTCTTGATACTAGATATATGAGTCCACATGTGCTCAGTATATAGTAAATGATAAAAAAATATAGAAGTAAAAAAAAATTATATTCATTATACAATATGATGACAAAAGGCAATGAATGAATATTAGTGTTGTAACATAAAACACAAATCTTTGTAGACCTCTCAAGCAAGTTTGCATTTGAGAAGACATAAAGATGCCCTAAAATTGGTGAGTTATAATTACAACAAAAGTTTCTTCACTCATTGAATAAACTATCTTAAGATTTTAGGAGGAAAAAAGAAAGGAAAATACATTTGAGAAGACTTCCTTTTACTTATCATATGAACAATTATTCAGTTTGAAACAATTCCCTGTAGCATGAAATAAAGTAATTCATAGTGCTATATATTTAAGAATAAAGGAATAAGGAATACAATGCCCATGAAGAGAGCTTGTATGCATCTTGCCTCTATAGGAGGAATGGTTCAATTGTTTGTAATAGAGAAGAGAAATATATGGAAGTTTTTGTTCTAAGTAGAAAGTTCAAAGGCTTTAATGGGTGGTAAAGGGTTTGCATTCTTCATGGCTGCCAAAGAACGCCTCTTCCGTTCCTTCCTCTCCTTCTTCTCCTTCTTTCTATCTTCTCTAATCCGCTTATCTCTGCACTCTTTGCTGCAGAAAGCGGCTTCACCCCTACAAAATTAGAAAGCAGGTATAAGTCATGAAGAAAAATTAGAGCACTTATGACAAGACATACAAAATTGTTTATTTGTAGAGCACTTATGACAAGACATACAAAATTGTTTATTTTTTTTTTTTTTTTTGTTAAGGATATAATAGAAATGTTTACATAATGATTTTTTTATTCATTGTCAAATCAGCAATTCCCTACCCAACTATAGTGAAAAATAAGAAGAAAAACATATGATATTGTCAATATAACTTATAAATCCCCATTTACAACATGTATATTCAATCAAACAGGAAAAATATTTATTCTTTCACTCAAAAATTAAGTCAACAATGCATCAAGAGATTGTCCTTCGCATGTCTATATACCCAACCATGATAAGTATGCATGTTCATTTACCTCATGTAGTCCCTTACCTATGTGTTCAACATGCCTATGGTTGCAATGCATATAACTTCTCCTATAACCCCTTATAATGCTCGCATTCACAAACCCTCATCTATGTGTCTAATTTTCCACAGTAGCCATGCCTACAAAACCTTACATGAAATTGCATGTTTGCTCCATACTCTGGCTAACATGGTCTCACACATCATTACACTACTCACATACACGCCTAATGCATAACTGTGTAAGGATTCCCATAGTTCCTAGAACAAACACTCCATAAATTCTACAATATCTCACTTCCAAATAGAATTATTGCTTCCCTAAGCTATCTTTATAAGTTGAAAACATCTTCTTACCATTGGAGACGATATAAAATAATAATCAACTATCTCTCTAATTGACAGCATATTGCTTCCATGAAGAATACAAAAAAAAACTTCATCATCTTGAAATTTCTCCTCCCTACAACAATGACACACTCAAGTTTACAAACTGTAAAACATATAACTTTGCAATTCTAAACTAGTTATTTAATATTCATGAATCGAAAATTACCTCAAAGTTATGCTTCAAAATTTTGCCAACATAATGTGGAATTTTCCTCACTCCACATACTTTCTGCAAGTATAATCTTGGGATGTCAAAAATGCTTCTCGTCCACTAATAATTCATATTCTTCTAACTAAGAGCTCATGTTTGATTTCACTTTGAATAAACAAGTTGAAATTAAACAAGAATTTTGAGCTTATTTCCTTAACAAGCCAAACACGCCGAGCTTCATTTGAATGTGTTTGGTTCATTGTTGACTTAAATAAAAAATAATAATTTTTTATAGTATTAATTTATATTTTTTAGATTTAATAATTAGCAATTAATAGATCATTAGAATCATCCTCTCAAATCTTACATGTTATTTTATTTATTTTCATTTATATAGAATTGGGTTTTGATTGTCTCTCAATTGAATGAGTCAAACTTAAACATGATGCCCACAAATAATTTAATTACAAGACATTTTTAACAAAAAATTTAATTTGCTAACCATAAAGAAATGACAAGCTCCCTCAACCTCATGGTTCATCTACAACCCTAGTAATATCTCATGCTTTAAAACTCTTCAATTCTAAATACTTTTTGTAAAATGATTTGCAAATTCAAGAGAATAATAGGACTTTAAGAGAGAAATGAGAAAAGTTAAATATCTTCCCTTCACTACTAATCCAATCAGCCAACAAAAGCAGAATCTATAGTACTTTATTGTTAAATTTGTCTCTAGCCTATTTCCTTCCATTCACAATGTAGAATTTTAATTGATGGTTGAATCAATAGTCACCAAAAATTTTATTCTATCCCTCTTATATTATCTACATTAAAAAGTTTTCAACTCTGTTGACCTCACTTTTGGTTGAGGTCTAGAAACTTCTTTAGTAGCCTAGGTCTAGCCATAGGACTTTCCTATTGACTAGTCTTAGAAAACTAGAAAAGGTACCATCACCATTAGAAACTCAAAACTCTTTTCTTTACTCAACTTGAAGTTCCACATATTGGTCCTAACCTCTAATACTCAGTAGGTAAGATCATTATGAGGGAACTCAAAGAGAGTTCCTATAGGACTACTTGGCCTTAGGATTGACCCTGGGTGTTGATTTGGAGCTAAGTGTCACCTCCCAAAAGAGCCCTTGTGGGTGGTGGGCAGCCCAGGACTTAAATATTGCTTTTCGGCCCTACACCTAGCTGATGTGGGACTATTTGTCCGTGACATTCTCCTCCACCCAATCACGTGACGCCCTCGTCACGGATCGGCTCCACCGAGGGTC
>NW_018164904.1:17536-17828 GCF_001263595.1 Phalaenopsis equestris
AGAGAGCCTCTGCTTGACACCTAAGCAGTGGGGCTAACCTCTCAATTGGCCAGCCAAGCTCCCCTTTGGCCAATTTCTATAAAATCTACCCCTCACGGGAGGTGTGGTAAAACAATTTTCACTAAGCCCTCCCAAAATCCTCAGAGAGCTTCCTTAGGAGACACTTAGTCCATTTCAATCCACTTCCCCCTCTCAAATCCACCATGGCAATCCAATTTTGGGTTTGAATTCCTGCCCGAAACCAGTACAAATTCCAATCACAACCTACACAGCACTAAACTCCAATTAAATT
>NW_018164905.1:0-2228 GCF_001263595.1 Phalaenopsis equestris
GATGATCAAAAGGTTTTACCAATGCAAATTTCTGGTCAAATTTGATGTAAAATTTTGCTATAAAGCAAATACAACATTTCTTTGGGCCAATTGGCATGGTTATAAGTCCAATTGATGTGATTTGGTTATTTAGCCAAGGTATTGTGAGGGTATGGTGAGGGTATTGTATACCTTAGCTCCAAACCAACACGTAGCTCTATAGGAACTCTTCTTGAGCTTCCCCCATAATGATCTTACCTACTAAATATTAGAGGTTAGGACCAATATGTGGAACTTCAAGTTAAGTAAAGAGAAGAGTTTTGAGTTTCTAATGGTGAGGGTACCTTTTCTAGTTTTCTAAGACTAGTCAGTAGGAAAGTCCTATGGCTCGACCTAGGCTACTAAAGAAATTTCTTGACCTCAACCAAAAGTGAGGTCAACAGTCCTACCCTTTGAAATTCTTGAAAATAATATTTTCTGATATAAATCAAGAGTTTTCTTAGGTGACCTCTGCCATTTAAGATATAATTAATTATAGGGGCTTGCCCTTGTAGAAAATTTTAAGAACCCAGTTTAAAATAAACCCTATCTAATTTTTTATATTAGATAGTGGAACTTGTCAATCAACATAAATGGTTCCACAGACTAAAACAAATGTCATAAATTTTTTAGTTCATTTAATCAAACTTTAGTAGTAAGTAATAAGTCTATTCTTCGGGATAGATATATCACTTACATTGTTGTGCTCATTTATTTAAACTATTGTTTATGTGAGATCGGTTTGGTCTCATAATTTAAAAGTAAAAACTATTACTTTTCAAATATATATATTAGAACTTAGCATGTGAATACAGTTAAGGATTTTGATGACCTTGTTTTCCCCCAGAGCTATCATGAGGCGGCTGACTCTTTTATTAAACCTCTGAGTAGGAAAAATGGGAAAGTGGCTATCTTTTATAATGATTCAGAGATACAAAAACTGACTGAGGTTTATAAATTTTCTCTCATTGGTAAGTTTCAGATGGGACACCCAAAAATGGAAGCCATTAGAAAATTCTTTGTTGGCATTAAACTCAAAGGTGCTTGGAGGGTGGGTCTCATTGATGGCAGGCACATCCTTATTAAATTGTTAAGAGAAGATGATTATGCTAGAGTTTTCTCAAAACAGAGTTTACAGATTGACGGTATTACTATGAAGATCTTAAAATGGTCCACTGAGTTTGACCCGAGCAAGGAGCTGCCTGTAGTTCCTATTTGGTTTAAACTTCCTGGGTTGAAGCTTCATTTCTTTAATCATAAAGTTCTGTTCAATATTGGTCAAGCTCTGGGGAAACCTTTGAAGTTGTATGTCCCTACTTACAACCTTTCTAGACCTTCAGTAGCCAGAATTTTAGTAGAAAGGGATATCACCCTTCCTACTGTGGAGGAAATCTGGTTGGGGACTGAGAATGGCTATTGACAAAGGATTGTTGCTGAACAGAAGCCATACTACTATTTCCATTGTAGTTTGTTTGGGCACACTGATAATAAATGCTACAAAAGCCATCCCCATCTCAGAAGAACGGCTGGGGGGACCTCTTCTAAGGAGGTTGATCATTTACCTGTTGATGTAGGGCTGTTGAGAAAAGAGGATTTTGATAATCCTTTGAATCAGGAGATAACCAAGGGCAGTGAGGATGATGGCCTTCAGGGTATCATCCTTGCCCAAGATGTGAATGATGACCTGCTTGACCAGCAGGATGTTAATGCTAAAGCAAATGATATTTCAGAAGCTGATCCTTCTGGCTGCAACCAGAAAACCAATGATGCTCGAAACACTGACTGGAAAACTATGGTGGGGGATACTATTCAGGATTTAGGGGCTGAGGTTGCCCTGAGAGAACAACAGATTGACACATCCTTAATTAAGGAGTTTCAGACAATCCTAGAGGATGAATGGCTGGTCCAGAAAGAAAAGAAAAAGAAAAATGGTTTCCATGGTTTAAACTCTGAAAAAGGGGGAAGTTACATTCTCAGAGATAAAAAATCTCATAAAGAAGCTCTAGAGGACATGACTAAAGCAAGAAGGAGGGGAAAATCTGTATCTATTGGATGATGAACTTTATATGTTGGAATGTAAGGGGATTGGCACATCCTAAATCCCTTAACAGACTGATCCTAGAGGATGAATGGATGGTCCAGAAAGAAAAGAAAAAGAAAAATGGTTTCCATGGTTTAAACTCTGAAAAAGGGGCTGAAAAAGGGGGAAG
>NW_018164905.1:2871-4554 GCF_001263595.1 Phalaenopsis equestris
TATTTTGTGAATTCCATGTGGTTTAGTGCGTTCATTCACACTTCTGTGCAGAATCTCA
This sequence comes from Phalaenopsis equestris, assembly GCF_001263595.1. Classification (NCBI taxonomy): domain Eukaryota; kingdom Viridiplantae; phylum Streptophyta; class Magnoliopsida; order Asparagales; family Orchidaceae; genus Phalaenopsis; species Phalaenopsis equestris. The sequence continues at coordinate 2,930 of NW_018164905.1, forward strand.
GCATGACAGGATCAGATCATAGACCACTACTTATGAATATTTCAGCATCAAATGTTAAGCATAAGCCAAGTTTTAGATACCTCAATATGCGGTCCTCCCACAATGACTTCCTAAATCAAGTCTCATTGGTTTGGAGGGACTGTCACCATCCCAAGCCTCTGATTAAGTTATGGCAACTGCAAAAGAAGTTAGGTAGACATTTATCTAACTGGAATTGGAAAAGAGTGGGTGATATCAACTTAAATGTTGTGGAGGCTGAAAAGACTGTTACTAAGTTGGAGGCTGAATTAGAGAGTAACCCTGAGGTGGAGAAGGATTTATTGATTGCTAATGAAAATTTGATGAATGCCATCTGTATGCAGGAGGTTTTTTTGCCTAAAAGGCTGCTAAGACCAGATTTTGTGAAGGGGATAGAAATTCAAAATACTTTCATGCATGTATCAAGTTTAGAAGAAAGTGCAACACAATACATAAGATAAAGGAGAATGATGGCAAGTGGCTCCATTCTGAAGACTTGATTGCTACTAGTGTTGTTAACTACTACCAAACACTCTTTACACAACCATCTATTTTTAGGCCCCCCATCCAGCAAGATTTGTTTTGCAGGGATGAGAACTTCATGAGGGGACTGGATCTGACTTCTATTCCTGGGGAAGAGGAAATTTGGTCTGCTGTGGCTTCCATTGATAGCTCCAAAGTTGCTGGACTTGATGGGTTTTTTTTAGATTTTTTCAATGGAAGATCATTAAAGATGATATTGTACAGGCTATCCAAGGTTTCTTCAGAGGTTTGGATCTCCCCAACTATTTTAAATGCTCCAACATAACTCTTATTCCCAAATCTTCTTCTGCAATCTCTTGGGATCTTTTCAGGCCCATAAAACTCTCTAATGTGATATCCAAAATGATTAGCAAAGTGATCTCCAACAGACTCCAACCCATACTTCCCAAGCTTATTTATGAGAACCAGTCAGCTTTTATCAAAGGGAGAAGTATTGTAGAGAATGTTCTGCTAGCCCAAGAAATGGTGTTGGATCTGGATAAGCAATGTAGAGGGGGGAACCTAATAATGAAATTAGATATTAGGAAGGCTTATGACACATCAACTGGGAGTTCATTGAGAAAGTGTTTATGCTAAGGGTTTTAATGAACAATTTATCTTGCCGATACATAGATGGCTTCTAAACAACTCTCAATCTGTGTTTATTAATGGTAAATCTCATGGTTTCTTCAACTCATCTAGAGGAATTAAGCAAGGTGATCCACTATCTCCAACTATATTCATCATTGCGTTTGATTACTTCTCTAAATTTTTTAATCAGCTCATGGTTTCATCCCCTCATACACTGTACAGTCATAAATCTAATATTGCCGTGAATCATTTAGCATTTGTCGATGATGTTATTATCTTTGCCAAAGCTACCAAACCAGCTGTTAAAATGGTCCTTCAATGTTTGGAGAAATTTCAGCAATGTTCTGGTATGCATTTCCATACTAAGAAATGTCTTTTGGTGTTTAGCAAAATAGTTAAACCTCAAATTAAGCATTGGACTACTGAACTTAGTGGCTTCAAGACCAGCTCTTTGCCATTAAAATACCTAGGTACTTTGCTTGTGAAGGGGAAAA
>NW_018164905.1:5443-25216 GCF_001263595.1 Phalaenopsis equestris
ATAGTAAAGATATCCTGATTGTGAAAAAGAAGGTGTCCCAGTCTTTATGTGCAACCATTGATAACTTGTGTGTTCCTCAATACAGAGTCAGCTGGAGTAAATGTGTGTGGAATAAATACCTATCCCCTTCATTGTCATTTTTCTCTTGGAGATTACTCCATGGCTTTCTACCCACAGATGATATACTGAAGTTAAAAGGCTTGAGAGGTCCCTCTAGATGTGGGTTATGTAACTCCCATGAGGAAACTATAAAGCACTTATTTTTCAAATGTTCCACAGTTAAATAGGTTTGGTACTGTTTAATTCCCAAACTGAAGTTAGAAACTGTTCTTTTGTCCTGGAATGATTTCTCCCTCAGCTGGAAGGTCTGTCTTGGAGTGATTTCTCTCCTAGCTAGAAGGATTGGCAGGCCCAAGATTTACCCCCTATTCCTTGTATCATAGCTTGGTTCATATGGATGGCTAGAAATAAGCTTAAATATGAAGATACTTGTGTGGCAATTGCCACCATTGCTGCCAACTGCTTCAGCTACCTGCAGAAATTATATTGTCATGGGAAGCTTCCCGAAATCCTTTACAATACTTTCTACAGTCTTCCTAGAAAAATCAAGTATGCACTTATTCATTGGGTTTCTTCCCCAAAGGGTGGAATTAAAGTTAATACTGATGGTAGTTTTTCTAATTCTTATGATGGTATTGGAGGGGTGTTCAGAAACAGTAATGGCAAGTGTTTACTCTACTTTCATTCTCCTGCCATTGCTAAGGACCCTCTGGAGGCAGAAGCTGTGGCTATTTATTGGGCTATGTTCATGGCCCAAAAGTGTAGCTTCACCTCAATTATATTTTGCTTCACCTCAATTATATTTGAATCTGATTCCAGGGTTCTTATTGATATTATTGAAGGGAGGTTACCTACTCCTTGGTATTTGATGCAGTGGATTGGATTGATTCACTCCATGGGAAAGGGCTTTAAATCCTCTTACTCACATATATTAAGAGAAGGCAATAGGCCAGCAAATTGGCTAGCCAAGGTAGGACTTCATTCTGAGATCCCTAGGGTAGGCAATTCTACTACCCCCCAGCTAGAGTTACCGTTGAAAGGAGACACTGTTGCTCTTCCTTTCAGTAGAGTTTTTTTTGGTTAAAAGTTTTTTGGGAAGGGACTTGTATGCTCCCTTCTCTTGTACCCCTCTTTTTTCTTGTTTAATGTAGTATATATCATTCAATATAGAACCCTATATATATATATATATATTATGGTAAATTAAATAAAACCCTTCCCAACCCTTCCCAACATTTTTGGTGATCGTGACATGTTCAAATCCAATTGAGGCTAAATCAAAGCTTATTTAATTAAGTTCATGATTAATTCCAAAAAATTAAAATCCATCATGCACATTTTTGAAGCTCATACCCATAAACATATTTAAAGGCACATGACATCAAATTCAAAAGCCTAATTTGAGCCCATATGACAAAATATCAATTCTTCATTATCTCATGGTATTTAAATCACCCCATCATGACATCATGTGAAGCATACCAAGCATGTAAATTAAATCACTCCATTAACATCATGAGGTCAAACATACCAAATTTGGCAAGTGGAGATGACCACTCCCTCTCCCTCCTTCACTTAGACTTACTTCTTCCATGCAAATTTTAAACCTTGGTTTCATGCCTAAGCCAACCATTTAAGTTCATCTAAACTTGGGACTCACCCTAACCACCATGGAACCAAACCAAGCCCTTGGACCAAGGGGTTAAACCCGAACCTCACTTCCCCCTTGGACCAAAGCCTTGGAGTCTCCTTGGAACCAAATTCAGCCTCCTTGGCTCCCCTGAGCTTGGAAGTGATATGACCCTGGCTGGCTAGCCACCCAATTGGCAGAAAATACCAAGCCTTAGAGCCTACTCTTAGCATAACCAAAAATTGGAACTCCCTGAGGTGCCTCATCCCCATTAGCCATCAGAGCCCTTCTGCCCTACGCCTAAGCAACTCCCTTGCTACCATGACATTCCATGTTAGCCGCTAGAGCCTCCTCTATAAATAGGATACCTCCACGACCAAGAGGAGAAGAGTGCTCAAACCTTAGCCAAATCCTGCAAAAATTTCTCCAGACCTCTTAGCAACCCAGAGAAGTTCATCTCCAATGTTTTCTAGGCCTCATTCCCACTCTTCATCCCTAATTTTAGACCTAAAATTCAGATCTTCTCACTATCATACCTAAAACTTTATCAATTTCACAAATTGATTGACTCTTAAGCTTCACCAGAGTAAGAGAGGAAGTTCCTCACTAGAAGCCACATCTTTTGAGCCCCTGTCATAGAGCTAGACCAAGTCTGTTCCACCCTTCAATCGAATTCCTACTCAAACCCCGTACCGAAGGAAGGTGACACTTTGAAGAGGTTTTTTGGTCTCTACTGAAGCTTCTATAAGCACCCGATTAAGGAATCACATATTGAGCAAAGGTATGAATCACCAATCCTAATTTTCAACTTGATTGCACCAATTATTAAGAGAATTTTTTGTTCATGAGCACTTAACCATATGGATGTCTTTTTATTGATTAGGTGAAGTTTTAGGAAAAAATATCATGTGATTTTGTTGAGAATCAGTGAGAAATTAGGGTTAGAAAATGTGCGGTTTACTAGTTAGGCCATTTGGTGACGATGATCAGGAGCCATCTGATCCTGCGTGTATCGACATACAGATAAAATCATGGTGGATGAGCAGATGGAACATAATGCACAGACGTGTAGCAGTTGACTTATAAGGCGGCATCCAGTAGCGCGACAACACATGTAGCTTTAATAGGTCGTAGGTTGCATTGACGCTGAGTAGGATGGATTAAAATAATTATTAAAAATAAAAAAATAAAAAAAAATGATTTCTTCTCTGGTAGCTTAATTAATCCATGCGAGATAGGTTAGCAAATTTTCATGCTCATGTGAATTAATTTCAATTATTTATGAAGATAGGAGCCTTAGGGGCAAAATTGTAATTTCCACTTTTCACTCCCTAATTAAAATTTAGGATGGGTTAAAAGTTTAGAAGGTAATATATTAATCTTAAGTAATATTCTAAGGTGATTAAAACATGAAGATAAGAGGTAGAAACCAATTAACCTCCACTTATAGAAAAGAAGGGTATAATTGTAATTATTAAAATTGTTAAACTTTGAAAGAAAAAGTTAACCTGAATGATCTAAATGTTTGAGACATGAATTGGAAAGTTGATAATTCACTAATTTAGAGTCCCAAACTAATGGTTGAGTTATAGGTTGAGCTTCAAATAAGAATCAAACTTTTCTTTAATACAACCTTTTTCCAAAATTACACATTTACCCCTAGTGACTTTTGGGCTTTGTAGTGAGCTAAGTTTAACTTGAAGACATGTGAGGATTAGTTGAAAGATAAACCATAATTAATCAACTTAAACATAATGAACTTTGGGGTGATCTATTCAACAACGTAATAAGTTCAAATGAACTTGAATTGGTTTAAAGGATTCTTAAAAGTTGTTTAGGGCTATGCCCCAAACACTTCCATAATCTTTGGGATATTTTGAAGAACAATTGAACTTATTATGCTTTTTTCAAGAAAATCATCCTTTAAAGCCTTTAGGGACCCCACTGAGTTATGAATTGTGGTCTCTTCTTGAAATTAAATCATTAAGGCTTTAATGTTACTTGTTCATGTAGCACTTGTTTTTAGTTTGTAGTATATGCATGATTATGAATGCTAACATTTCAGTGGGAGCAACGAGAAGATGACAGAAATGCATGTACAATTTATTTTTTATCATTTTACTTCTACAATTTTCTACTGCTTTAATATGTTATGCATGCTTGATTGAAATAATTTTCAAAAATTAAAATAAACGATTTTAAAAATTAAGATAAAAATTTTCAAAATTAAGATAAAAATTTTCAAAATTAAACCTAAAATACTTTCAAAACAAATAAAAAACATAGTACATCCTATTAAATTTATGGGAGTCCCTCGGATGAGGTAACCTGCAGTTGCTAACGAAATCTCCCAAGTTTAAATGAGTCTAATAATTCATTTAGAATAAGTAAATTCAATAGAAAGTAGTGGTGCCAGAATGAGGAAACCATGAGATCCTAACTGGTGTCTCTCTAACCCCCCCCATAACACTTGAATGATAATACAACTTGACATGAAAACTGTAAAACCTTAAACCTTGAATCTCACTTCGACGTGAAGCTTGGAGCTAACTCTGTTGGCCATGGCATGCCTATATATATTCAACCTTTATATATAGATTTAATGATTACATTCGCACTTTAAAGAAAGGTCTTTTTTTTATTTTTATTACAGGTACACTAAGTTAGGCATTTGGAGCCAAAATGAAGCAAAAAGGGTGAAATTTAAAGTTAAAAGGCCATTTTTTATGACTTTGAACTGGTGCTTAAGCACCAGGATCTGGTGCCTAAGTGCCAGAATACAAAGAAGGAGGCTCCTAGGTGCCAGATTTTAGCAACTAGGAGCCAAAGATGATTATTTTTTCAAATGCATTGAATTTGGACGAATTTTAAAGGGGTGCTAAAGGAGACTTCTAGGAATTCAGTCGTAATATATATAATAGTGATTTTATGATAGAAAAGTGTGTGTCCTAGCGAGATTTAAGTGACGTCAGAGTGTTAGAGAGGATATTCTCTAAGGAGTGTTAAGAAAAGAGGGAAAGTGAGAGATTTCTTCTTCATTACATTTCTAAGAGAAAATTGAGTAATATTGTAAAGAGAGAAAGTGATTTAAAGGAACTTCAAAGGATTTGCTTGGGGAGGAGATTGAGATAGGTTTTTTATACTTTACTTTTTCTTATTGCGTAAACTTATTTTTATATATGGATCGATTATTTTTTGTATCTTCCTTATGAAACCTGAGTAGTTTGCTTTGTCCTTCTCCCTACAATGAGATAAAGTCATGTGAAGAATCAAAAGTATTTAAGTGTTTTAATTTTATAACTATGATGATTTAAACTTTGATCTTCATTTAATTATCTATCTGACCAATTGATTTGTTAAAATTTATTGCGAAACATATGATCCGAGAGGGCTATGCTTTCTTCAAACACAGTGAGGATCACATTTAAGTAAGAATCACATTTGATCTCATGAATAAGAATGTAGTTTATGGACTCAAATGAAAATAGAAAGGGAAATATGTTTTGTTGGGTGTAGAATTTGAGATTTTAAGGTGACAAACTAAAATCCTCAATTTGGTCCAAATGTTTGGAAACTAAAACTAGATGTTAGCTCTCAAGTGAGGGGAACGTGGGAACTCTAAAGTGAGAGCTAGTAACTTTCCAGCCTAACCACAAATTTTGGGACCAAACTCTGGATTAGCTAATATTCTCTGTCACTCGTAAGGAGAATAAAGAATTTAATTGCTCCTATTTGGCACAATATAATTTACAAAGATTTGGATTATTCAATGACTATAACCTCACCATAAAGGGGAATGATACTTTCTTAAATTTGAACTCTTCTCCATAAAACTTAGTTTAGACGCATTAGATTTAACTTTGAAATATAGAGATAAGTATAGTAAACATAATTTATTTAGTTGCATAAAACAAATTTCGACTGCTTTCTTACATAAGTTTTCTAAAGTTTATATATTGTTTCTTTTGAGTTATTATTATAAAAATTTCCACCTCCCTTTGGGGATTGATACTTATAACTCCATTAGAGCCAAATATTACTTATGTGATACATTTACTTACGTTTGCATCCTAGTGATTAATTAAAATTAAAAATTTTTGTTGTGATTGCCTTACACATTTTCTAGATTAATTGTCCACGTATTAAACATCGCAATAAGTTTTTGGCACCGTTACTGGAGAGGTGACAGTAAATTACTTTAAAACTTAAAAGACTTTATCTGAACTATAATACTTATTATGATAAAAATCGTAGTACAATAAATAAATATATATATGTTCTTGTGTGAGTGTTTTTTTAGGATTATTATTTGTTTTTGTGTAAGCATAGTTTAGGAGATCAAGGAATAGTACCTTACGATTTAAATTTAGAGCAAACTGTAAGAAAAATTTGGAAACAAAAAGAACTTAATAACTTGAACAAAATGGTAAACAACTTAAATAATCAAGGCATTGAAACTGAACATCAACATATACAGAGACCTTTAAGAGATTATGCTAATCATACAACCGAAAAAATTCGCTTGAGTATAAAAACTCTTGTTGCAGCTCCTAATTTATTTGAACTTAAACCTACTATTACCCAAATGGTACAAAATAATCAGTTTAGTGGAACACCATCTGAAGATCTTAATTTACATCGTGCTAGTTTTCTAGAATTGTGTGCTACATTTAAATATGATTGAGTGTCAAATGAGGCTATCAGACTTAGACTTATTTTTTCATTAAGGGATAAATCTAAGATGTCGTTAAACTCATTAGCACCTGGATCTATCAGAACTTAGGAAAATTTATCTAAGAAATGCCTAGCTAAAAATTTCCCACCATAAAAAAACGCTAAGTTTAGAAACGATATTACATCTTTTTGTCAGTTTGAAGGGTAATCAATATTTGAAGCTTGATAATGATTTAAAGATCTTTTTAGGAAGTGTCCACACCATGCTTTACCTGATTGGTTAATAATTCAAATATTTTATAATGGATTAGTGGGACCTCTTGGATCTATCATTGACGCTGCTGCTAGTAGTTCATTAATGCCAAACCATTCGATGAAACATATTTGTTAATTGAAGAGATGGCTACTAACAATTTTTGATGACCCTCTGAAAAGGGTAAATCCTAGGAGAGTAGCCAGTAATCATGACTCTGATTCAATTTCTATTTTGGCTTCTTAATATCAAAGAAGTTAGATCAATTTGGAATGAATTTATCTCAAACACCTATTGTGGTTGAGGGAAATTCATTAGGATAAATGATAGATTTTCAATCATCATATGAGACTTTGAAAGTAAGAAATAATGGCCTAATAACCTCTATTCTATTTATTACAAGTTAGATTAATTTGGAATGAATTTATCTCAAACACCTCTTGTGGTTGAGGAAAATTCATCAGGATAAATGATAGATTTTCAATCATCATATGAGACTTTGTAAGTAAGAAATAACCGACCTAATAACGTCTATTCTATTTATTACATGTTAGATCAATTTGGACTGAATTTATCTCAAACACCTCTTGTGGTTGAGGAAAATTCATTAGGATAAATGATAGATTTAGGATAAATGATAGATTTTCAATAAATGATAGATTTTCAATCATCATATGAAACTTTGAAAGTAAGAAATAATCGACCTAATAGCCTCTATTCTATTTATTACAGTACTGGCTGGAAAAATCACCTCAACTTAAGTTGGAATAATAATAACTTTAATGGTGTGAATCTATAATGGGGGGAACAATCAAGGAATTACTAGATATTGACCTTATTATCCTCCAGGCTTTAACAACAACCAACAATTTAAGGAGAAGAAGTTGTCAATAGAAGAAGTGATGGGTAATCAGTTACAAATTCAAGGAGCTACAATTAAAAATATTGAGAGTCAATTGGAAAAAATTGCTAATGCACTTAGCAATAGGACTCAAGGACCTCTCCCTAATAATGTTGAGATTAATCATAAAGATCAAAAGAAAGAGAAAATTAAGGCTGCTCAGCTTAGAAGTGGAAGAGAATTGGAAACAAAAGTTCAAAAAGGGATTGAAGTTGAGAAAGAAGGGGTGAAAATTGAAAATCCTAAGGAAGATATTCCTCTCTATTTGGAGAACCCTATTACACCAATGAAGATTAATATAGAAAAACAACCAACTCTATTTCCTTAGAGACTGAGACAACAAAAATTGGATAAAAAATTTTCGAAGTTCATCGAAATATTTAAGAAACTAACCATTAACATTCCATTTGCTGAAGCCCTGAAACAAATGCCAAGCTATATAAATTTTATGAAGGATATACTTAATAGAAAAAGGAAGTTTACAAATAATGAGACTGTTGCACTTAGTGAGGAGTGTAGCGCTATAATTCAGAAAAAGCTTCTTAAAAAAGTTAAAGACCCTGATAGTTTTAATATTCCTTGTGTTATTGGCAAGAGATTTTTTGGAAAAGCATTATGTGATTTGGAAGTCAATATTAACCTTATGCTTCTATCTATTTTTAGAAGGTTGGGTTTAGAAGAGATTTCTTCCACTACTGTAAACCTTCAGTTAGCTGATTGTTTGATCACTTATCCTAATGGAGTTTTAGAAGATGTATCGGTAAAGGTTGATAAATTTATCTTATCTATGGATTTCGTTGTGTTAGATATGAAGGAGGATAAAAAAAATTCCAATCATTTTAGGGAGACCTTTTCTTGCCACTGGAAGGATTGTGATAGACGTACAAAAAGGTGAGATAACCATGAAAGTCAATGATCAAGAAGTTACATTTAATATATCAAAATCCATGAAATATTCAACAAAAAGAAGAGATGATGAATGCTTCAGGATGGAGATTAGTGATTATTTAAGTAATGACTATTTCACAGAAAATTTTGAAGAGAAAATTGAACAACAAGATTTGAAGCATGAAGATGAGGATAACATGCAAGATAAATTTATTGAAATATGTAATGAGGGTTAAGATTATGTTCAGAAAAGTTTTGAGCTATTGGACACAACAGAAAATAATATGAATCTTGTTCCTTCAATTGAAACACCTCCTAAACTTGAGATAAAGATACATCCTACACATTTAAAGTATGCCTTTTTAAGAAATTTATCTACATTACCTGTTATAGTATCCTTAGAGATTACTAAACTATAAGAACAAAATTACTAGAAACTTTAAGAAAAAAAATAAACCATTTGGATGGACATTAGCTTATCTCAAAGGAATCAATCCTTCAACTTGTATGCATAGAATTTTACTGGAAGAGCATCATAAACCTAGAGCTAAACCTCAAAGGAGATTAAATCCTATGATGAAAGAAGTTGTAAAGAAAGAAATTTTAAAATGGTTAGATGTCAGAATCATCTATCTTATTTCAGACAGTGCTTGGGTTAGTCAAATTAACTGTGTTCCTAAGAAAGGGGATGTGACTGTAGCTATAAATTAGAGGTACAAATTAATACCAACAAGACAAGTCAATGGTTGATGAATTTGTATTGACTACAAAAAATTAAATTCTGTCACTAGGAAAGATCACTTTTCTCTACATTTTTTGGACCAAATGTTGGATAGGCTAACTGGGCACAAATATATATGCTTTTTGGATGGATGTATTGGTTATCACTAAATTCCTGTTGCTCCTGAGGATTAAGAAAATACAACATTTACTAGTATAATTTTTCTTTTAGATGAATGCCCTTTGGTTCATGTAATGCACCTGTAACATCCCAAAGATGTATGATGTTTACTTTCTATGATTTAATTGAAAAAGGAATAGAAGTTTTATGGATGATTTTTTTAATGTTTGGTACTTCATTTAAATCAGGTTCAAATCATTTAAAAATAGTTTTAGAATGATGTGAAGAGATAAATTTAGTACTAAATTAGGAGAAATGCCAATTTATGGTTGCAGGAGGAAATGTACTTAGACATAAAATTTCTGAAAATGTTATGGAATCCAGCAAAAAATCAAGCTATTGTTAAACTACCTCCTCTTACCACTGTGAGAGGGGTTAGAAGTTTTTTAGGACAAGTTGGTTTCTACAGGCGATACATTAAAGATTTTTCAGAAGTTACAAAGCCTCTATGCCAACTTTTAAAAAAAGATGCAAAATTTGATTTTAACAAAGAGTGTATAAATGCATTCAAATTATTAACAAAAATTAATCACTGCTCCTTTAATAGTTACACCTGATTGGGGAAACCGTTTAAGTTAAGGTGCAACAATGTTAATGATTATGCAATTGGAGCTATTTTAGGGTAAATATACGACAAAATTTTTTAAAGTTATATATTACCCTAGTAAAACTTTGAATAAATCTCAAATTAATTATACCACTACTTAAAAATAGTTATTAGCAATTGTATATGCTTTTGACATATTTAAGCATGTCTCATTGGAGCTAAGTGTGTTTTTCATACACATCACTCTATTATAAGATATCTGATGCAAAAGAAGGACGCAAAACCAAGATTAATTAGATGGATCCTTCTGATACAAGAATTTGACTTTGAAGTAGCAGATAGGAAGGGATCTAATAATTAAATAACTGATCATTTATCTTGGCTGGAATGAGAAAAATCATTCAATCTTGAAAGTGAACTTTACGAAAATTTTCTTGATGAAAAATTATACATTATTTATGAATATTGTGTACCATGGCATGTTGACATAGTTAAATTTATTGATAGTGATCTTTTATCGTATGGATTAACAACTCAACAACATAAGAAAGTTATTCACGATGCAAAGTTTTACTTTTAGGATGACCAATATTTGTACAAGAAATGTAAAGATCAAGTTATTTGGAGATGAGTACCTTATGAAGAAACCAAAAAATTATTCAAAAATATCATGATTCTAAATTTGGAGGACATTTTTGAATTGATAAAATTGCATACAAAATCTTAAAATATGGATTTTATTGGCGTACTCTATTTAATGATGTTAGTACATATGTAAAAATATTTGATCGATGTCAGCGAGTAGGAAATATTTTGAAAAGGAATGAAATGCCCCTAAATTTTACATTGAAAGTTGAAATTTTTTATGTATGTGGATTAGATTTTATAAGACCACTTGTACCCTCTTTCAGAAACATATATTTTAATTGCAGTAGATTATGTTCCATAATAGATTGAAGTAGTTGCTTTACCTCGTTGTGATGCTTGGAGTGTTTCAAAATTTTTAATGAAAATTTTTTTTACTAGATATGGTATGCCAAGACTAGCCATTGTGGACAGGGATCTCATTTCAGGAATAAAAGAACTAAGAAATTAGTTGAAAAATATGATATTAAACATCGGATCTCCACTTCTTATTATCCTCAGACCAATGGTCCAACAGAAGTATCTAACTGTGAAATCAAGAGAATCTTGGAAAAGATTATAAATCCTAACAAGTTTGACTGGTCTACTAGATTAGATATTGTATTATGGGCTTACAAGATGACATACAAAATTCCTATAAGAATGTCCCCATATAGACTTATTTTTAGAAAGACTTGTCACCTACCAGTGGAATTGGAGCATAAAGCTTATTGGGATACTAAGAAATTTAATTTTAATTTAAAAGACGCTGGTGAGAAAAAGTTATTACAATTGATTGAGCATGATGACATCAGAAATGAATCTTTTGAAAATGCTAAGATTTATGAAGAAAAAATGAAAAACTAGCATGATCGGAAGTTTATAAAAAAGGAATTTAAACTTAGACAAGAAGTTTTATTGTATAATACATGATTGAATTTATTTTCTAGAAAATTGAAGTCCAGATGGATGGGGCCATATATTGTGATAAAGTATAACCATATGGAGTAGTAGAAATTGAAGATTCAAAAACTAAAAAAATATTTAAGGTTAATGGACATAGGCTGAAACCTTACTTTAATGGACATAGTCATATTGATAATGAGGTTTTAATGTTGGGTAACCAAAAGTAAAGATTGGAAAAGTCGGACTGACAACATTAAACTAAGCACATTGTGAGAGGCAACCCATAGTTAGCTTTATAGTTAATTTAAGTTTTTTTATGTATAATGAGTAATTTTAATGAATTTTATGTGCTTTGGAGACTTACATGTTAATAAAATACATAAAATACTTTAATTATTAAAATTTATAAAAGGAATGAGAGTTATTTGGACCTTAGGTGAGGCGGTATAGAACTGTGCATTGGCGCCTAGGCACCTAAACTCATCGTTTGAGCGCCAAATTATAGAATGCCCTACGCCTAGGCACCTAGATCTGGCGCCTAGGCGTTGCAGTTGGAAAACTGCCTGGAAGCTTCTTTTTAACAGTTTTTGCCCAAATTTTTTCTATATAACTCCTAAAACCTATCATTTGGAGTTAAGTTAAATCAGTAGAGAGGGAGAGGATCCACTATTCTTCTATTGGCTTCCAACTCCAAAGGAAACTACATATGGGATTTTCAACTGAAAGAAGTTTATTAGTTTTGATGCACAAAAATTACACGATAGGACTCTTGTGAAGAAGAAATGGATCAAGGAAAGAGGTTTTGTTAATCGAGGTTTCAATACTCCCGGTAGTTGATCCCGATTTTACATGACAATATGATGTATGCAATTATAATCTATTTTTTCCTTACTTGTATTTCTTACTTTCCAATGGCTGCCAAAAAATTGACTTTGAAGCAAATAAGAATGCAATTATTATATTTAGTTATGGGATACTATGCAAGTATACGTATCAGTATCAAGTAATATAGGACTTTTGATTAAGCCCTGAATATTGAACCCACAAGGAGAAATACAATATGTAACGAAATCAAAAGAAATTATATAATAAATTATACTTTGTAAAATATTCTTACTTAAATTATAGACGTTATAATAGATATGAAAGTTTGATTCTTTTTGGTAATTTTTTATAATTGAAAGTAAAGTAAACAACTAACTAAATTTAACTAGATATTTGTTAGACGAAGGCAATATAAATAAAATATCTTTTTCTTATCATGAATCGGTAACAAGTATAAGAATTCTATTGTGGAAGTATTCAAACTGTGTTGTTCCAAATAGGAGCAATAGTATTCTTTACCCTTACTAGAGATGCTACAAAGAATGTTGGCTAATTTATTGTTTGAATATTCTTGAAGGCTGGTTAGGTAGGAAAGATACTAGCTCTAAGTCTAGAGTTCCCTTTTCTCCCTCCACTTAAGGCATAACATCTTGTATCAAAACCTAAAACTATAAACCAAATTAAGGGATTTATCCTGTCACCTAAAGTCCTCTAATTCTACACCCTTCAAAGTTTATATCCCTATTTAATGAATTACATTCTCATCCACATGATCTCATGTGATTTTTATCATTAGTTGACAGAGACAATGCCATCTCAGATCTTACATGTTCTTACAACAAATATCAACTTCTTAATTGTCCAAATCAAAAAGTAAATGAAGTACAAGATTAAAAATCATCCCAACTTATTCTAACATTAAAGATTAATACTTCACACTACTTCCATCCAATATTTAATCACTTAGCATTTTAAGGAAAGAAATAAAGAAAACTACTCTAAATTTATGGAGAAAACACACCAACACTTAAGTTTGAAAGTAGAAATCATGAAAACAAACAAAAAGTCTAAATTAAAACCAAATGTAGTCACAAAAATTAAAACTTATCTCGAATTCTCTCCACCAAAATTTTGACATTCCTTTAAATCTCTTTTATTCCTTTCTCTTACAGTACTCTACAACTCCTCTCCTTCTTCTCTCAAAAAGTATCCTAATTAAAATAAGAGAGAGATGTGTCATTGTGTTTGGTGGGGAGCAGCGACTCCTCTTCAATTCTATCCAAGTCCTTTTATAATTTTTTAAAAGGTGCTTTGTTGTATCTTTAAAATGTGTCTACATTCAATGAATCTTCCAAGAGTTGCCCCCTTTTTAAAAGCTAATTGAAGATGTCCATTAAATATTTCCCAAGTTTTCACCAAGTGTTTCTTCAAACACCTCTTCAAAAATTCATAAATCACCAAGTAACTACTTCTAGCGCTTAAGCACTGGCACTTAAGCACGACCTTCTCGGTTTTACCGACGCTTATGTGCCAGTTCTAGGCGCCATAATTCTTTTGCACACCTTCTTTATTTTTGCTCCAAATTTGATCCTTTTTCACTCCTTTCACCCTTTTTCATCCATTTGATTGTACCTAAAAGAAAAACACACAAATACCTTCCATTAAAGTGCAATATATCAAAAATAGGTATAAAATTATGTACATAAAGAATATATATTTTAAATATATCAGTAGTCATGTGAAAGAAATAATCGTGCAAAGGTGATGGGAAGTACAATGCTACACAACTGCTATCGTAGTCATTCTTGCGTGAAGGAATTTTATGCTAATCTTTATAGGATTAATTAGGGAGTTGCTTTTATTTAGGCAAGTGGGTGTCTTTTAATCCTTTGACAATCAATGATTTATTCTTGATCGAGAATGTTTCAATTAGTGATTATGCCAACTTCACTCCTACAAAAGAAAATCTAAATGAAGACTTTAGATTCTTAATGGATGAAGATGGAATTTGGCAAACAAGAGATGATTATGATGTAAGTTTTCCTTCTTCATTATTAAATTTAGCCTCAAATCTTTGCCTTTTCTTCATTCAGCCAAATTACTCCCTACCATGAAACTCAACAAAGTGACGAAGGAGAGAGGTATCTTAAATCATTGTATTCAAACTAGAAGACCAATTGATGTGGAGGCTTTAATTGTTCGATCTATTATTGGCTTAATACTAAATGGATCTTCTTATGGACTATGACATCCTTCTACTACATTTTTGCTCTGTAATCAAGCACAAGTTCCTTATGAAAATTGAGAAAAGGTACTTCTTCCTTAGAAATCTTTGCACTCAACTTTAAATTTTGAATGCAAGGATAATGAAGAAGTGGAAGATATAAATGTTTTTATGGATCAATCATCTCAAAATTCAACATCATTTTTACGACCCCAACTTTTAGATAATTTAGTTATTATTTTAAAGAGGATTAAGAAGTTGGAGAAGGATATGATTAATATTATGAACGCGATTAACAACATTTCTGACCAATTTGACCATCTGGATTGATGAATCAAACAACAATTTGATCATACTGAACTTTTTGAAGAGGCGATCATATGGATGTATAAGAAAAATTTTTGGATCGAAGATGAATCAACAGATGAATTTCCTAACCGTTTTTTCTATAACTTATAAGTGCACTATCAATCTATGGGAGATCTTAGAGAAGAAGAAAGTGTTGAAGATGAAGATGTGTAGTGGCTTTGAAGTACAAAATAATGATTTATAAGAACTTTTCTATGATGTGTTGTGTTTGATTTTATTAATTAATAATGTCAGATTTATATGTGTTTGATGTTAGTATTTGACTTTTAGTTTACAATGCCAAGTTGTTGTTGGTGTGATTATGACGTTGAATTAAATGTCGAGGTTTCAAAATATTTGTTTGTTCTTGTATGGATTTATATATAAAAGTGAGTTATTTGTTGTTTGTGAAAATTGAAAGTTGGAAGTTTACTTAATTATAAAAATTAATGTGAATTTGGGCTAATTAGATTTCAGAATGCCTTTGTGTTCAACGTTTTAAACTAAATAATAATAAAATATTTTTTAGCTTTGGCACCCATGTGTTTGTTTGGTTGAATCGCCAAAGTGGTCTAAATTCTCGAAAAGAGCCTGATTTCCACAAATTTTTGCATGTTTTTTCTTCTTCATCATGAAGCATACCGAGTTGCACACTAAGGCTTCTCGATATTCAAAATTTAGGCAATTTTGAGGAATAAAAATCCTAGAATTCTTCTTCTCCCGGTAAGAGTTTCACTTTGACTTAGAATTTTTTGATCTTCACCATGGATTTCTTCTACATTATGGAAATACCAAAAATGAAGAATTGGAAGGATTTAGTGAAGAATCCATGGTGTGAAGTTTCTCAACACTGATTTTGATTTTAGGAGTTCATTATACCTTTATCGCAAATTTATTTGGACTTATTGTGAATTTTAAGAAATTTCATGGCTCCTAAAATAAAGAAGGGGAAAAAAAGTGAAATCTTTGATACTACGAAATTTTTCAACATCAAGGCTCAATATCATTACAATACTCTACTCGCCTAAAAAAGTTGATTCAAGAGCATGCTTTCTTCAGACCTTGAGGTGCTATAGAAAGTTTAATTGTGGACTGACACTGCGAGAACTTCTGTTACTTCACAATAGTGGCAGTTATCTTAGTTGTAAGAGAATTTTATGCCAGCCTTCGAAAAGCGACTGATGATCTGATTTTTGTTCATGGAATAAAGGTAGAATTTATCCCTAAAAGGATTAATGCTCTTTATCAAATGTGGAATGAGATGGATTGCAAGTACTTATCATTTGAGACTTTTGATTCTAAGCTGGATGAGTTTATTACTTTTTTGACTGATGGAAGTGGAGTTTGGAAAATTAAGAATGACCACATGATACACTTAAAATATATAGTGTTTTTAGATACATTTTTATACTTATTTTTGAGATATTGCGCTTTAATGGAAGGTATTTTAGTGTTTTTCTTGTAGATACAAATAAAAAGGTGAAAAATACTTAAAGGAGTGAAAAAGGATCAAATATGGAGCAAAAATATGAAAAATGTGCAAAAGAGTTTTGGCACCTAAGCGCCGGTTAAATAGAGAAGGCCGTGCCTAAGCGCCAGAGGTCCCGTGCTTAAGCGCCAATGGCAGTTACTAGAGTAGTAAAGTCAGTTTTTGTGAATTTTGATGAGGTTTTTGATGCACCCATTGACTTAATAGGTGGTTATAAACACCATGGACGAAAATTATCACGAAAGGATGCATCTCTTGAGGAAATACATCAAATCTAGACATATTTTGAAGAGTTTCCAAGGCACCTCTTAGAAAACTATAAAATAAAGAAGAGAACTTTGAAAAGAGTCCTGAAAGTATTGGAAAGTTTTGAAAGTTCTCAATTTGGGAGTTAGTTTGGAGAGTTTTCATGCACCACTTTTACTTTTATTTTATCCTTTTTGTTATTTTATTTTGAGTGATTGTAAAGAGAAGAGATTCAAATGAACTTCAAGAGTTTGGTGGAGAGCATGAGATAAGTTTTTATCTTTTTGTTTTGAGACTACTTTTAGTTTTAATTGAGACTTGTTGTTGGTTTGACAATGATTTCTACTTTTAAACTAAATTGTGGTTTTATTTTCTCCTTGAATTCTGAGTACTTTTCTTTATCTTTCTTCTTAAAGTGATAATTAATTAAGTTTTGGATGGAAATTGTGGAGAGTATTGATCTTTAATGTTGGAAGAAGTTTTGATGATTTAAATCCATGCACTTCATTTACTTCTTGCTTTGGCCAATCCAGATGTTAAACTTTGTTGTAAGAACATGTAAGAACCGGGCTGGTATTTTCTAAAGTTAGAGTACTTTAAAGTGACAGGTTAAAGCCCCTAACTTGGTTTATTGATTTAGGTTTTGATAAGAGATGGTAGCCCCCAGGTGAAGGGAATCGAGGGTACTCTAGAGTGAGAGCTAGTATCTTCCATGCCTAGTCAGTCTTTAGAACTATTCATAGAACTATTCAAACTTTAATTTTTATAGCAACTCTAGTGAGGGTAAAGAATATTATTGCTCCTATTGAGGGTAAAGAATATTATAATTAGCCAATATTTTTTATAGCAACTCTAGTGAGGGTAAAGAATATTATTGCTCCTATTTGGCACAACACAATTTTCATACTTCTATAATATAATTCCTATGCTTATTACTGAGTCATGATAAGAAGAAATATAATTTTCTTATTAAGTGTTTTTCATCTACAAAACTCTAGTTGTCTTTTTTAAGTTGTTACTATTTTGTCAAAATATCAAAAATGCCAAAAATATTTAAATTTTTATTACTACAAAATATATTCCGTTTAAGTAATTATCTTTTTTAAAATAGAAAGTTTTCTAAAAGTGCATATTGCATAAATTTCCTGTGGGTTCGATAGTCAGGTCTTAATCAAAAAGTCTTGATAACGATACATATACTTACGTAGTATCCTAATATATATAAATTAAAAGTTAAATTCTTATTTTTCTTTAGGATCAAGTTTTTGGTTTTGTTGTAAAATAAGGAAATATAATTTAATAATAATCTGAATTATTGTTGTACTTTGCATATTAGCAGTATCAAGAGGGATTAAGTTTTTCGCACAGTTGCCGGGGAATCAAAATTAAAATTTCTATTTATAGAAAGTCTTATTTAAACTTTAAGTATTGTATCTTATTTTTAGTGTTTTGAATTTTATTTTATTTTATTTTATGATAGTGTATGCGTAGTTCAGGTTCTGAAGGGTTAGTGCCCTACGATTCTGAATTAGAAAGAACTATTAGAAAAATTAGAAAAACCAAAAAAATTATAAATTCTGAAAAGTACAAAAAAATTAAAGGAATGGCAGATCAAAATAATCAAAATGCTGTAAGTCATGAAGAGTTAAGACCTTTAAAAGATTATGCCAACACTACTATATATGAACTTCATTGTAGTATTAGAAAACCTACTATAGTGGCTAATTCATTTGAACTTAAACCTGTTATTATCCAAATGGTATCAAATAATCAGTTTGGGGGATCACCAACTGAAGATCCAAATTTACATCTTATCAATCTTCTAAAATTGTGGGCTACATTTAAATATGATGATGTTTCAGATGATGCCATAAGACTTAGGTTATTTTCTTTCTCACTTAGAGATTAAGCTAAGATGTGGTTGAATTCATTAGCACCTGGATCTATCATAACTTGGGGGATTTAGCACAAAAATTTCTTGCTAACTATTTTCCACCATCAAAAATAGAAAAAACATAGAAATGATATTACATCTTTTAATCAATTTGAAGGGGAATCTATTTATGAAGCATGGGAATGATTTAAAGAACTCTTAAGGAAGTGTCCACACCATGCTATACCAGATTGGTTAATTATTCAAACCTTTTATAATGGATTAATTGGTTCTCTTAGATCTATTGTCGATGTCGCTGCTTGTGGTTCATTGATGTCAAAACCATTTCATGACGCTTATGCTTTAATTGAAGAAATGACTACCAATAATTTTCAATGGCCTTCTGAGAGGGTGAATTCAAAGAAAGTAGCCAATATTCATGAAACTGATGCATTTACTATATTAACAAATCAAGTTGCTGCAATTTCAAGGAAGTTAGACCAATTTGGAATGAATTTTTCTCAACCAATTTCCATGATTGAAGAGAATTCATTAGGCCAAATGGTAGATTCTCAAGCATTATTAGAAACTTTGATTTTCATAAATAATAAGCAGAATAACCCATATCCAAATCATTATAACTCAAGTTGGAAGAACCATGAAAAGGTCTTAACTCTTCATGACTTAGTGGCTGATTACTAATTTTTATAAATATTAAAAAATAACCCATTCAAAGCTTAAAGATCCTGGTAGCTACAATTCTATGTGCAATAGGAGAAAGATTTTATGGGAAAGCTTTATGTGATTCAGGTGCAATCATTAACCTTATGTCATTATCAATATTTAAAAGATTGGGATTAGGAGAAATAACCCCTACTACCTGTTGAACCTAAAATATATAGTATTTTTAGATACATTTTTATACCTATTTTTGAGATATTACGCTTTAATGGAAGGTATTTTGGTGTTTTTCTTGCAGATAAAAGAAAAAATGGAAAAAAAAAGCTTAAAGAAGTGAAAAAGAATCAAATTTAGAGAAAAAAAGTGAAAAATTGTGCATAAGAGTTTTTGCGCCTAAGCGCCAGATCCGACACTTAAACGCCGGTTAAACAGAGAAGGCCACACCTAAGCTCCGAGACCCCGCGCTTAAGTGTCAGTGGTAGTTATTAGATGAGTAAAATCAGTTTTTACGAATTTCGAAGAGGTTTTTGAGGCACCCATTGACTTCATAGGTGGTTGTAACCACCTTAGACGAAAATTATCATGAAAGGATGCATCTCTTGGGCAAATACATCAAATCAAGACACATTTTGAAGAGATCCCAAGGCACCTCTTGAAAAACTATAAAAAAAAGAAGAGAGGACAGAAGAGAGGACTTTGAAAA
>NW_018164905.1:25325-25649 GCF_001263595.1 Phalaenopsis equestris
TTTTGTTTTGAGTGATTGTAAAAGAGAAGAGATTCAAAGGAACCTCAAGAGTTTGGTGGAGGACTTGAGATAAGTTTTTATCTTTTTATTTTTAGACTACCTTTGGTTTTACTTGAGACTTGTTATTGGTTTGACAATGATTTCTTCTTTTAAACTGAAGTGTGGATTTGTTTTCTCCATAGATTCTATATAGTTTTCTTTATCTTTCCTCTTAAAACGATAAGTAATTAAGTTTTGGATGGAAGTTGTGGAGAGTATTGATCTTTAATATTGGAAAAAGTTGTGATGATTTAAATCTATGCACTTCATTTACTTCTTGATTTG
>NW_018164905.1:25871-27028 GCF_001263595.1 Phalaenopsis equestris
CAATGTTCTTTATAGCATCTCTAGTAAGGGTAAAGAATATTATTTCTCCTATTTGGCACAACACAATTTGCATACTTCCACAATAGAATTCCTATACTTATTACTGATTCATGATAAGAAGAAATATATTTTCTTATTATGAACTTTTTTTCTACAAAAACTTTAGTTATCTTTTTTAGTTGTTACTGTTTGGTTAAAATATCAAAAATACCAAAAATATTTAAATTTTAAATTCCTGCAAAAATTGTTTTTAGTTTATGTAATTATCTTTTTAAAAATAGAAAAACTTTCTAAAAAGTGCTTATTGCATAATCTTCCCTGTGGGTTTGATATTCAGGTCTTAATCAAAAAGTCCTATATTACTTGATAATGATATGTATACTTGTGTAGTATCCCAATTATCCAAAGTATATAAATTAAAAAGTTAAATTCTTATTTTTCATCAGAATCAAGTTTTTTGTTTTATTGCAAAATGAAAATATAAGAGAAAAATACCATCAGAACTATTGTTATACTGTGCATAAGCATCGAGTATCCAGGGATCAAGTTTGGCATCGTTGTCGGGGAAAAAAATTAAGTAAATTTCTATTTTTAGAAAGTCTTATTTAAACTTTAAATATTATATCTTATTTTGTATGTTTTATTTTATTTTATTTTTATTGTATGTTAGTGTATGCGTAGTTCAGGTTTTGAATGACTAGTGCCCTACGATACTGAATTAGAAAGAACTATTAAAAAAGCCAGAAAAACTAAAAAAAATAAAAATCTTGAAAAACTCAAAAAAATTACAAAAATGGAAAAACAAAATAATCAAAATGCTAAAATTCATCAAGAGTTTAGACCTTTAAGAGATTATGCAACCCTACTGTAGATGAACTTTATTATAGTATTCAAAAACCTACTGTAGTGGCTAATTCAATTGAACTTAAACCTGTTATTATCCAAATGATATCAAATAATCAGTTTTGGGGATCACCAACTGAAGATCTAAATTTACATCTTACCAATTTTCTAGAATTGTGTGTTACATTTAATACGATGGTGTTTCGGGTGATGCCATAAGCCTTAGGTTATCCCCTTTCTCACTGAGGGATAAAGCTAAGATGTGGTTGAATTTGTTAGTACCTGGATCTATCAGAACTTGGGGTGATTTAGCA
>NW_018164905.1:27038-28490 GCF_001263595.1 Phalaenopsis equestris
ATTTCAGAGCTTGGGGTGATTTAGCACAAAAATTCTTGTTAAATATTTTCCACCATAAAAAACTGCGAAGCTTATGATATTTATTACATCTTTTAATCAGTTTGAAGGGGAATTTATTTATGAAGCATGGGAACGATTTAAAGAACTCTTAAGAAAGTGTCCACACCATGCTATACCAGATTGGTTAATGAATTAAACCTTTTATAATGGATTAATTTGTTCTCTTAGATCTAATATTGATACCGCTGCTGGTGGTTCATTGATGTCAAAACCATTTCATGATGCTTATGCTTTAATTGAAGAGATGGCTACCAATAACTTTCAATAGATTTATAAGAGGGTGAATCCAAAGAAAGTAGGCAATATTCATGAATTTGATGCATTTACTATGTTAGCAAATCAAGTTGCTGCAATTTCAAGGAAGTTAGACCAATTTGGAATGAATTTTTCTCAACCAATTTCCATGATTGAAGAGAATTCATTAGGCCAAATGGTAGATTCTCAAGCATTATTAGAAACTTTGATTTTCATAAATAATAAGCAGAATAACCCATGAAATAACCTATATTCCAATTATTATAACCCTGGTTGGAAGAACCATCCCAACTTTAACTGGAATAACAATTTAGGTGGTAATAATCAACAATGGGGAAACAACTAACGAACAACAAAGTGGGCGAACAACAAAGTAAACTCATTGGGAAACTAGAACAACCAAGGGAATAATAATTATATATCTATTTATCTTCCAGGAATCAGCAGTAATACACAATTTAAGGATAAAAAGTTACTTATAGAAGAAGTGTGTTACAAATGGGTAATCAGTTATAAAGTCAAGGAGCTACAACTAGAAATATTGAGAATCAACTTCGGAAAACTGCAAGTTCATTAAGTAATAGATCCCAAGGAAAACTTCCTAGTAATATTAAATCAAATCCAAAAGATCAGAATAAAGAGCAAGTTAAAGCAGTACAACTTAGAAGCGGAAGAGAGTTAGAAGGTAGGATTCAAAAAGAGATTGAAGTAGAGAGAGAAGAAATTAAAGAATCAAAAGAGGACGCTCTGAAAGATTCTAAAAGACCTATTTCTCCGCTAAAAATTGATTTAAAAAAACCACCACCTCCATTTCCTCAGAGACTTCGACAAATGAAGTTGGATAAGCAATTTTCAAAATTTCTGGAAAGATTTAAGAAGCTTACAATCAATATTACGTTTGCTGAAGCCTTAGAACAAATGCCAAGCTATGTAAAGTTTATGAAGGATATTCTCAACAAAAAAAAGAAGTTTGAAGATAATGAGACTGTTGCACTTAGTGAGGAGTGCAGTGCTATAATTCAGACGAAACTTTCTAAAAAGCTTAAAGATCCTGGTAGCTTTACAATTCCATGTGCAATAGGAGATAGATTTTATGGGAAAGCTTTATGTAATTTAGGTGTAAGCATTAACCTTATG
>NW_018164905.1:28912-36856 GCF_001263595.1 Phalaenopsis equestris
GAGATTAAATCTTGTTATGAAAGAGGTTGTTAAGAAAGAAATTTTAAAGTGGTTAGATGCTGGAATTATTTACCCTATTTCAGTTAGAGCATGGGTTAGTCCAATTCACTGTGTTCCTAAGAAAGGAGGAGTAACTGTAACTGTGAATGAGCATAATGAATTAATACTACTAGACAAGTTACAGGGTGGCGAATATGTATTGATTATAGAAAACTAAATCATTCCACTAGGAAAGATCCTTTTCCATTACCCTTTCTAGATCAAATGCTGGATAGACTAGTTGGGCATGAATACTTTTATTTTTTCGATGGATATATCGTTTATCACAAAATTCAAATATCTCTTGAGGATCAAGAAAAATTACTATTTACGAGTCCTCATGGCACTTTTGCTTTTAGAAGAATGCCCTTTGGTTAATGTAATGCCCCTGCTACATTTCAAAGATGTATGATGGCAATTTTTTGTGATTTAATTAAAAAGGGATTGAAGTCTTTATGGATTGCTTTTCTGTATTTGGAACTTCATTTAACTCATGTTTAGAACATTTTTCTAAAGTTCTTAAGCAGTGTGAAGAAATAAATTTAGTCCTTAACTAGGAAAAATACCAATTTATGGTAACAGGAGGAATTGTATTAGATAATCAAATATCAGAAAATGGTATGGAAGTAGATCCTGCTAAATTTCAAGTGATCGCTAGTTTATCTTATCCAAAAAATCAAAGGGAAATTAGGAGTTTTTTAGGACATGCTGTATTCTACACGCGATATATTAAGGACATTTCTAAGATTGCTAAGCATTTACGCCATTTAATGGAGAAAGATGCAATTTTCAATTTTGTCGAGGAATGCCTAAAAGCTTTTAAATTATTAAAGGATAAATTAATCACTACACCAATTATAGTTTCACCAAATTGGGAAAAGCCTTTATGTGTGATGCAAGTGATTATGCTATTGGAGTTATTTTAGGACAAAGATATGATAAAATATTCAAAGTTATTTACTATTGTAGGAACACTCTTAATGAAACTCAAATTAATTATACAACAACTGAAAAAGAGTTATTACCAATAGTATTTGTCTTTGATAAATTTAGATCATATTTGATTGAAACTCATTGTATAGTGCATACATATCGTTCTGCTCTTAAGTAGTTAATGAAACAGAAGGATACTAAACCGAGACTTATAAGATAGATTCTTCTTTTACAAGAATTTGATTTTAAAATATTAGATCAGAAGGGAACTGAAAATCAAATTGCTGATCATTTATTCAAGTTTCAAATAGAAAAACCACTCTATTTTGAAAAAGAAATTAATGAACATTTTCTAGAAGAAAAATTGTTCACTATAAATGAGTGGCGTGTTCCGTGGTATTCCAACATTGTGAACTATAATGTTAGTGATATTACACCCTATGGAATGACAAAGCAACAAATGAGAAAATTTATTTCTGAAGCTAAGACTTATTTTTGGGATGCCCAATATTTATATAAAAAAGGAAAGGATCTGATCATTCAAAGTTGTGTCCCATTAGAAGAAACTTATGAAATTATCCAAATATATTATAATTCTAATTTTGGGGGATATTTTGGTGTTGATAAAATAACATACAAAATTCTATAATCTGGATTTTATTCGCCTGCAATTTTTAGAGATGTTAATGTTTATATGAAAATTTGTGATAGATGTCAAAGAGTAGACAATATTACTAGACGAAATGAGATGCCCCTCGATTATATGCTAGAACTAGAAATATTTGGTGTTTGGGGATTAGATTTCCCGGGACCATTTATACCATCTATTGGAAATTTATATATTATGTTGGCAGTGGACTATGTATCCAAATGGATAGAAGATGTTGCTTTACCTCGATGTGATGCTCAAGTGTTGTAAAATTTTTGAAAACAAACATATTTTGTAGATTTAGGATGCCGAGAGTTATCATTACTGATGGAGGAAGTCATTTCAGAAATTCCATTATGGAGAAGTTATTAAGGAAATATCATATAAATTGTAGGATTGCTATTGCTTATCATCCTTAGACAAGTGGTTTGGCTGAATTATCCAATCAGGAAATTAAAAGAATTATGGAAAGATTTGTGAATCTAACAAAAATGGATTGGTCAGTCAAACTTGGCTATGCTTGTGGGCTTATAGGACTGCATATAGAACTTTTATAGGAATGTCCATATATAGGCTAATATTTGGGAAAGTTTGTCACGTACCAATTGAACTTGAGCATAAAGCATATTGGGCTATTAAAGAGTTCAATTATAATTTAAAATATGCTGGTGAGAAAAGATTATTACAATTAAATGAGCTTGAAGAGATAAGGAATGAATCTATGAGAGTGCTAAGATTTATAAAGAAAAGATGAAAATGTGGCATGATAAAAAAATTCTTACTAAAAATTTCCAGCCAGGGCAACAAGTTTTGCTATATAATTTAAGGTTAAGATTATTTCCAGGCAAACTTAAGTCCAAGTGGATGGGCCCATTTGTTTTGATAAAAGTTTATCATTATAGAGCTGTAGATTTTAAATTTCCTAATTTTGAGAAAATTTTTAAAGTGAATGGACATAGACTGAAACCTTTTTATATAGGGGATCAGCATAAATATAATGATGGAATGATGTGGGTCAACCAAAATGAGCACTGGTTACGTCGGACTGACGACGTAAAACCAAGCGTTTTGTAGGAGGTAACCCATAGTTATCAGTATGTTTTTTGCTTTGATTGTTGTTTTGAGTCTGATTAAGAAATTTGGGGTAGTATTTTATTATGTGCTAGTAATGATTTTTAGACTTTATTTAGTGACCTAGATATGTTAGAATAAGAATTTGGACGTTAAGTTGACTGGTGTAAAAATGTGCACTGGCGCTTAAGCGCGGCAGTTTAATCACATGTGCAAATTTCAATTTTTAGAAGGTATAATTGTAATTTAGTTGGAATAAACGTGTCTTGGTAGTTTCTACTCGTGCCTAGAAGTTATGAGGGGGAATTAGGCCTATAAATAGAAGGGGTTTGTGAAGGAATTTCACCCTGGATTATTTTTAGCCCTAAAAGTCTAAGAAAGAGAGAGTTTTAGAGAAAATGTCTTCATGGGAGATGGATTTGAAGAAGAAGAAAGAAGCTATGAAGAAGAAGTTCATTAGCCAAAGTGCACAGGAGATGTATAACATTTTCTTAGCCGTTAGTATTGAAAGAATATCGGAGAAGATCGACAAGATGGAGAATACTATATCTATATTAGAGACTGAGGTGCTTGAATTGCATGCTCATCTAGAACATATTGGGTGGCAACTTAAGATGCAATTAAGCCATACGAGTTATATAGAGGAACCGGATAAGGCAATGTTCCTTAAGCAAAAGTGGATCGAAGATGATTGTATTAAAGCTCGTTACCACCGTCCGTTTTATCAACTCTATATTCCTGGAGAGACTACTGATATATAAGAATTTGTTCCTTCTAATGAAGAGTGACATTAAGTTAAGTGTTAGGAATTGTGTGTTTGGAGTTATGTCTTTAAGTGTGTTAGTGTTTATGTTTTGTGTTTAGTGCTTGTGTCACTTATGTGCTTAATTGTAAATGTGGGTTAAGTGTTTTGTACTTGGGAAAATTTTCTCATCCAAGACTATTTGGAGAGAGAACTAAGTGTTAAATGTGTTTGTTAATTATTATGGAGAATTTTGAGAGAGAAGGGAGTGATAGGAAGTAAAAGTAGTCATTCAAGTGCTATGAGACCATTTAGGGTGGTTTACTTAGGCTAGTAGTGCATTTTAGTTAAAATTAAAAATCAATTTGCAAACGGTTCACAAAAATCGGTTCACAAAAAGCGCAGGCGCCTAAGCGCCACTTGCCCGTGCTTAAGCACCGGTTCACAAAAATCGGTTTGCGAACGGTTAAAAGTGAATTTTAAGTCCAAAAATATCATTTTTAACACCTCCAATCATCTTCCCCAACTCAAAGTTGTGATTTTGTGGGCTAGGAAAAGTAAAATTTGAAGATTTCTTGGTGGAGTCGAGTGAGATTTGCTAGATCCAAGTTCCTTAAGGTAAGAGTTTTACTTCTATGCAAAAATTTTGGATTTTTACCATATATTTTAAGCACATTTGGAAGATTTCAAAAATTTACTATTCATGGTGAAAAGTGAAGAAAAATCTGTGGAAATTTCTTGAGCTTGGGAAGTTTAGTTAGTAGTTTTGGAAGTTTAGTTTAGTGATTTAAACTTGATTTTTAAAGTTAATTTTGGAATTTATCAAATTTGTAGAATGGCACCAACAATGAAAAGGAGTAGAGGAAAGAGCCCATTCGATTTTTTTTTTTACCATTAAAAATCTTACTCTCACATATTTGTATCTAGATACTCTGCAGTCACGACAATTGATTTAAGAGCGATGTTTTAAGAGTCTAGGTGGAGAGGTAGAAGTGACTGGGGGGGTGACTGTAGATGATTGGTCGGAAGCAGACTATTGGGAGAGGAAATTGGAAGACTACCAATGAAAGGAGAGTAAATTTCCCAACTTCAAAGTTATGTGCACCTTCAAAGGTCTAGAACTATTTCATTTCTGCTTGTCTGCTTCCGACCAATCATCTCAGTGAAGTGACCAGAGAGAGAGCAACATTGAATTATTGTATTCAAGAGGGAAAGCCCATCAACATAAGGGCTTTGATCTATCACACTATCATCAGTTTAGCTGATCTGCTACTACTACAGGTATGAGATTTGCTTCCTTGATATTTTCATTATGCGGCAGGTTGGAGTGAAGTATGATAGTTGGGAGGAAGTTTTGTTACCTCTAAAGCCCATCACAAAGGTGAATGTGAAGACTTATTCTGAGCATTTGATTTTTGGCTAGAGAGGAGGATTTTCCAGAAGTTATGGATTAGAGATGTCTACTGCATCTACCTCTGCTGCATCTTCTTCACGACCATCTACTTCACGTGCTTCTAAATCTAGAGGTGATACCAAAACTCAGGATGAGTTATTGAAGAAGATGATGGACAATATCAATTTTACTTCTGATAAGATACAAAATTTAGAGCGTTTTGTAGATCATACAAATAGTTATTATAGAAGAAATAGTGATTATGAAGAGAAATTCCACTCATCTTTGAAAAGCTTGATTAGAGGTGAACCAAGAGTGTGATTTCCTCCATATTCTCGATATCTTGATTATGAGCCTATAGAAAAATGGTTCATGTTTTATATCATGTTTTCAATTTTTATGTTCTGTTGTTGTTGTGATTGTTGTGTTAGATAGTATTTCGTTTATTTTTAAATTTTAGGGTAGTAGCTGTTTAGGGTATTAGCCGTTATTTTGGGTTTAGCACTGTGATTTAGTTAGTTTAGAACTTAACTTAATTTCATATCCGTTATAAAGTAAAAAATCTTACTAGCTTAGATCTTAAATTTGAAATTCAAAAACTGCTGCCCCGTATTTTTCTTTTATCAAGTTAGTGTGTTGTTTGCTTTTACCCACTGTTTAGAAGTCTATTTGAATCTCTACATGTTAAACTAAAATAAAATGTTAGAAAATTTGATCAAAATTAATTTTACTCCCGTCATTAATTTTAAACTTGTATAATTAGGATGTAAAAATTCCTGTTAGCATGTTATTTCAATTTTCATTTCCTGCCTATATAATTATCTGATGCTAAACTGTTTAATCTGTTAAAAATTTAAGTTTAGGGGGGATGAAAAACATTTTCAAAACTAGAATTTTATTTGTTCTCAAATGTACTACAAATGAATTTATTTTTAAAAGAAAATTTGATATGTATATGAAGTTATATTAGGGAAGTAAAATTTGATTTTAGAAATAAGTAAGAAAATTTAGTTAAAATTTTAAGTAATGAAGAAAAATTAAAGTTAAAAATTTTTAGTATAGAAAATGATTAATATAAGTGACTATTTTTAGTAAGAAAGATTGTATTTTTCCAAAATTTAGATAATTTAGAATTTTATTTTTAATACATAAATTTATTTTAGTAAAATGATTTTCAAAACTATTATTATATTTATAAGTAAAAGTTTTATATCAAGACTTTACTTTAAGAAAGGAGAAGTGGAACTCAAAATCATTAAAGGTCTATCCAGATATAAGAATCCTTGTCTGAAGAAGAAAAAAAGAAAAGAGAAAAAAAAGAGAAAAAGAAGAAGAAAAAGAAAAAAAAGAAAAGAAAAGAAAAACAAAAGAAAAACAAAAGACATGTAAGGGAGGAGAAGCTTGAGGATTAGTGCCTAATCAAAAATTGGTTCTACATTTGATCTTTTTAAAGTATAAGACTTAATAAAATTTTAAGCTTATAAATATAATATAGTAAGTAAAATTATTTTAAATAAAATTTTTTAAGTAGAGAAATTAAAATAACTAAAATCTAAAGTTAGAGAACTTACAATATTTCTGAATTAGATAAGAGCTCACATTTTCATAGTTCTTAACATTAAAAATTTTCAAACTTTAAGTTGGTCTCATTTACTAATTATTTTTTCTAAATTGGACTACTATATTTCTAAATCTAAATTTTAGTAACTCCTAAAGAAACTCATATACATATCATACATATTTGGTTTTTAAAGATTGAAGTGTCACTTGAGGACAAGCAACATTTTATGTTTGGGGGATTCTAATACACCTAAAATATACAGTATTTTTAGATACATTTTTATACCTATTTTTGAGATAATACGCTTTAATGGAAGATATTTTTGTATTTTTCTTACAGATACAAGTAAAAACGGAAAAAAATGCTTAAAGGAGCGAAAAAGGATCCAATTTGGAGCAAAAAGGTGAAAAATTGTGCGAAAGAGTTTTGGCGCCTAAGCGCCAAATTCGACGCTTAAGCACCGACTAAATAGAGAAGGCCGCGCCTGAGCGCCGAGACCCCGCGCTTAAGCACTAGTGGCAGTTATTAGAGGAGTAAAATCAATTTTCACAAACTTCAAAGAGGTTTTTGAGGCCCCCATTAGCTTAATAGGTGGTTGTAACCACCATGGATGAAAATTATCATGAAAGGATGCGTCTCTTAGGGAAATACATCAAATCAAGCCATATTTTAAAGAGATCCCAAGGCGCCTCTTGGAGAACTATAAAAGAAAGAAGAGATGACTTAAAAAAGAGTCCTGAAAATATTGGCAAGTCTTAAAAGTTCTTTTCTGGAGAGTTAGTTTGGAGAGATTTTCTCGAACAATTTTCTTATTTACTTTATCCTTTTTGTTATTTTGTTTTGAGTGATTGTAAACGAGAAGAGATTCAAAGGAACTTCAAGAGTTTGGTAGAGCACATGAGATAATTTTTTATCTTTTTGTTTTAAACTAGTTTTACTTGAGACTTGTTGTTGGTTTGACAATGATTTCTTCTATTAAACTAAAGTGTGGTTTTATTTTCTACATGTATTCTGAGTAGTTTTCTTTATCTTTCTTCTTAAAATGATAAGTAATTAAGTTTCGGATAGAAGTTCTGGAAAGTATTAATCTTTAATGTTGGAAGAAGTTGTGATGATTTAAATCCATGCACTTCATTTACTTCTTGATTTGACCAATCTAGATGTTAAAATTTGTTGTGAGAACATGTAAGAACCGAACTGATATTGTCTCAGTCAACAATTGGAAAGAATCACATGAGGTTGTATGATTGAGAATGTAGTTCATATGATTGAGTGCAAATAAATAGGGAAATATTCATTGATGGCTGTAGAGTTAGAGGACTTTAAAGTGACAGGTTAAAGCCCACAACTTGGTTTATAGTTTTAGGTTTTGATACGAGAATGTTAGCCCCCGAGTGGAGGAAATTGAGGGAACTCTAGAGTGAGAGCTAGTATCTTCCCTGCCTAGCCGATGTTCAGAACTATTCAAACTTTAAATTAGTCAATGTTTTTTATAGCATCTCTAGTAAGGGTAAAGAATATTATTGCTCCTATTTGACACAACACAATTTGCATAC
>NW_018164905.1:36925-40166 GCF_001263595.1 Phalaenopsis equestris
AAAAATATTTAAATTTTAAATTCCTGCAAAAACCATTTTTAGTTTAAGTAATTATCTTTTTAAAAATAAAAAAACTTTCTAAAAAGTGCATATTGCATAATCTTCCTTGTGGGTTCGATATTTAGGTCTTAATAAAAAATTCCTATATTACTTGACAATGATACGTATACTTGCGTAGTATCCCAATATAAATGTATATAAATTAAAAAAGTTAAATTCTTATTTTTCTTTAGAATCAAGTTTTTGGTTTTTTTGCAAAATAAAAAAATATAAAGTTTTGCAAATTGTGGAAGTATACAAATTGTGTTGTGTCAAATATAGGCAAAAATATTCTTTACCCTTACTAGAGTTGCTATAAAGAACATTGGCTAATTTAACGTTTGAATAGTTCTGAAGACCGGCTAGGCAGGGAAGATACTAGCTCTCACTCTAGAGTTCCCTTGATTCCCTCCACCTAGGGGCTAACATTTTTGTATCAGAACCTAAAACAATAAAACAAGTTGGGGGCTTTAACTTGTCAGTTTAAAGTCCTCTAACTCTACACCCATCAATGAATATTTCCTTATTTATTTGTACTCAATCATATGAATTACATTCTCATTCATACAACCTCATGTGATTCTTTCCAATTGTTGACTGAGACAATAACAGCCCGGTTCTTACATGTTCTCACAATAAATTTTAACATCTTGATTGACAAAATCAGGAAGTAAATGAAGTGCATGGATTTAAATCGTCACAACTTTTTCCAATATTAAAGATCAATACTCTCCACAACTTCCATCCAAAACTTAATTACTTATCATTTTAAGAAGAAAGATAAAGAAAACTATATAGAATCCATGGAGAAAACAAAACCACACTTCAGTTTAAAAGAAGAAATCATTGTCAAACCAACAACAAGTCTCAAGTAAAACCAAAAGTAGTCTAAAAACAAAAAGATAAAAATTTATCTCAAGTCCTCCACAAAACTCTTGAGGCTCCTTTGAATCTTTTCTCTTTTATAATCACTCAAAACAACATAATAAAAAGGATAAAGTAAATAAAAAGTGGTTCCTGAAAATCTCTCCGAACTAACTCCCGAGAAAAGAACTTTCAAAACTTGCAAATATTTTCAGGACTCTTTTTTAAGTCCTCTCTTCTTTCTTTTATAGTTTTCCAAGAGGTGCCTTGGGATCTCTTTAAAATATGGCTTGATTTAATGTATTTGCCAAAGAGACGCATCCTTTCATGATAATTTTCGTCCATAGAGGTTACAACCATCTATTAAGCCAATGGGTGCCTCAAAAACCTCTTTGAAATTTGTGAAAATCGATTTTACTCGTCTAATAACTGCCACTGGTGCTTAAACGGGTGGTCTCGGCGCTCAGGCAAGGCCTTCTCTATTTAACCGGTGCTTAAGCGTCGAATCTGGCGCTTAGGCGCCAAAACTTTTTTGCACAAGCTTGATTTAATGTATTTGCCAAAGAGACGCATCCTTTCATGATAATTTTCGTCCATAGAGGTTACAACCATCTATTAAGCCAATGGGTGCCTCAAAAACCTCTTTGAAATTTGTGAAAATCGATTTTACTCGTCTAATAACTGCCACTGGTGCTTAAACGGGTGGTCTCGGCGCTCAGGCAAGGCCTTCTCTATTTAACCGGTGCTTAAGCGTCGAATCTGGCGCTTAGGCGCCAAAACTTTTTTGCACAATTGTGTTGTGCCAAATAGAAGCAATAATATTCTTTACCTTCACTAGAGTTGCTATAAAGAACATTGGCTAATTTGAAGTTTGAATAGTTCTGAAGGTCGGCTAGGCAAGGAAGGTATTATCTCTCACTCTAGAGTTCCCTCGATTCCCTCCACCTTGAGGCTAACATTTTTATATCAAAACCTTTATATCAGAACCTAAAATAAAAAACCAATTTGGGTACTTTAACCTGTCACTTTAAAGTCCTCTAACTCTACACCCATCAATGAATATTTCCTTATTTATTTGCACTCAATCATATGAATTACATTCTCATTCATAAAATCTCATGTGATTCTTTCTAATTGTTGACTGAGACAATACTAGCTCGGTTTTTACATGTTCTCACAATAAATTTTAACATCTGGATTGGCCAAATCAAGAAGTAAATGAAGCGCATGGATTTAAATCATCACAACTTCTTCCAACATTAAAGATCAATACTCTCCATAATTTCCATCCTAGTCTCAAAATGAAAAGGTAAAAACTTATCTCAAGTTCTCCACCAAACTCTTAAAGTTCCTTTGAATCTCTTCTTTACAATCACTCAAAATAAACTAATAGAAAGGATAAAATAAAAGTAAAAGTGGTGCCTGAAAATCTCTCCGAACTAACTCCCCAAATGATGAATTTTCAAAACTTTCCAAGTTTTTCCAGGACTCTTTTCAAAGTCCTCTCTTCTTTCTTTTATAGCTTTCCAAAAGGTGCCTTAGAAACTCTTCAAAATATGTTTAAATTTGATGTATTTCCCCAAGAGATGCATCCTTTTGTGATAATTTTTGTCCATGGTGGTTATAACCACCTATTAAGCCAATGGGTGCCTCGAAAAACTTTTCAAAATCTGCAAAAATTGACTTTACTGTCTAGTAACTGCCACTGGCGCTTAAGCGCGGGGCCTTTGGTGCTTAGGCGCGGCCTTCTCTGTTTAACCGGCGCTTAAGCGCCGGATCTGGCGCTTATGCGCCAAAACTCTTTTGCACATTTTTCACACTTTTGCTCCAAATTTGATCCTTTTTCACTCCTTTAAGCATTTTTCACCCTTTGTGCATGTATCTACAAGAAAAACACAAAAAAATCTTCCATTAAAGCGTAATATCTCAAAAATAGGTATAAAAATTTGTCTAAAAATACTATATATGTGTGTCTAAAAATATTATATATTTTAGTTGTATCTAATATGAGATCGGTCTAGTCTTGTATTTTCCAAAATCTAAAATACCATTTTTTTGAATTATATATATATTTTGATTTAGAAATATAGGAGTCTAATTTAGAAAATAAATTAGTAAATGAGACCAACTTAAAGTTTGAAAATTTGTAATGTTATGAACTATGAAAATATGAATTTCTATCTAATCCAGAAATGTATTGTAGATTTTCCAAATTTAGAATTTAGTTCTTTTATTATCTCCACTTAAAAATTTTCATTAAAAATAATTTTACTTACTATATTATATCTACAAGCTTAAGAGTTTCTCAAGTCTTATACTTTAAAAAGATAAAATGTAG
>NW_018164905.1:40207-44009 GCF_001263595.1 Phalaenopsis equestris
TTTTTTTTCTTTTTCCTTTTCCTTTTTTTTTCTTTTTCTTTTCTTTCTTTTTTTCTTTTCTTTTTGAGGCAAGGATTACTATATCTGGATAGGTCTTGAATGATTTTGAATTCCACTTCCTTTCATAAAGCAAAGTCTTGATATAAGTCTTTTACTTATACATATAATAATAGTTTTGAAAATAATTTTAATAAGAGAAATTTAAGTATTAAAAATAAAAGTCTAAATTATCTAAATTTTTGAAAAATATAATTTTTCTTACTAAAGATAGTAACTTATACTAATTATTTTCTCATCTAAAAACTTTTTAACTTAAAGTTTTTCTTCATTACTAAAAATTTTAACTAAATTTTCTTACTCATTTCTAAATGAAAATTTACTTCCCTAATATAACTTCATATACATAATCAATTTTTTTCTTTTTAAATCAAATTCATTTGTACCACATTTGAGAACAAATAAAATTCTAATTTTCAAAATATTTTTCATCCCCACAAACTTAAATTTTAAACAGATTAAATAGTTTAACATTAGATAGCTATAAGCATGAATGAAAATTTAAAAATAACACGCTAACAGGGATTTTAAACTCTAATGATACAAGCATAAAACTAAAAATAGGAGTAAAATTAATTTTTGATCAAATTTTCTATATTTTCATTTTACTTTAACCTGTAGAGATTCAATAGACTTCTAAGCAGTGAGTATAGACATAAAAGCAAACATACACACTACTGACATCACAATATTAGCATAAAGACAAACTGGCAAACATGAGAAAAGAAAAATAAAGGATAGCAGTTTCTGAATTTCAAGTTTAAGATCTGAGCTAGCAAGATTTTCTACTTTATAACAGATATGAAATTAAGTTAAGTTCTAAACTAACTAAATCACAGTACTAAATACAAAACAACAGTTACTACCCTAAAATTTAAAAATAAAATACTAACTACCATAAACATCATAATAACAATAAAACATAAAAGTCCAAAACACAATATAGTCCAAAACAACACAAAGATGCAAATGTAGCAAGCCCAGACCACATAGTTCATATCATATTACAATCATCAAATAAATCTCTTAACTCTACTCTTCATCCTCAGAATCACCACTGTACCATTTTTTTGTAGGCTCATAATCAGGATATCAAGGATATGGAGGAAATTACACTCGTGGTTCACCTCTAATCAGACTCTCCAAAGATGAGTGGAATTTCTCTTCATAATCACTCTTCCTTCTATTATAACTATTAGTATGATCTGCAAAACGCTCTAAATTTTGTACCTTATCAGCAGTAAAATTGATATTCTCCATCATCTTTTGCAATAACTCATCCTGAGTCTTAGTAGACTCACCTCTAGATGTAGAAGCATGCAAAGTAGATGGTCTAGATGAAGAAGCAGCAGAGGTAGATGCAGCAGATGTTTCCATTCCATAACTCAAGGAAAATCCTCCTCTCCAGCCAAAAATTTAATGCTAAAAAAAATTCTTCACATTCACCTTCGTGATGGGCTTTAGAGGTAACAGAACTTCATCCCATCCTCCCAACAATCATATTTAACCCCAGCCTTCTCGCACAAAAAAGATCAAGGAAACAAATCCCAGACCTGTAGTTGCAACAGTTGTAGCAGAACTGATGATAGTCTGACAGATCAAAGTTCCAATGTTGATGAGCTCTCCCTCTTAAATATAATAGTTCAACATCGCTCTTTCTCTGGTCACTTCACTATGATGATTGGTCTGAAGTAGACAAGCAGAAATGAAATAGTATCAGGCCTTTGAAGGTGCACATAACTTTGAAGTTGAGAAATTTACTCTCCTCTCATTAGTAATCTTCCAAAGTCCTCTCCCAATAGTCAAGTATGAAATAATCTCGTCTAACTCCGCTTCAGTAGGACTATAATTTGCATGAAAACATAAAGTATCCAGTGGTAAATGGTAAAATAAGTTGATTACCTCTGGCGAAAAAGGGACCAACTTTCCTCAAACCATAATTCGATTGTCTTTAGCTTCAGGGAGATTTGCATAGAACTCCCTCACAACAGAAATCACTGTGACAATAGAGAAACAACAAAACTGTTCCCACTGTTGACGAACAATTAAATCTTCCACTCTCCACCTGAATTTCTAAAAAATCGCTCCTGAATCAATTTCCGTGACTGTAGAGCATCACTGTATTGATCTTGAGCTTTTGAACTAACAAATTTGCTCGAATCAAATGGGCTTTTCCTTTACTCCTCTTCATTCTTGGTGTCATTCTACAAATTTTATAAATTCCAAAAATAACATAAAAAGTCAAGTCTAAATTACTAAAGTAAACTTCCTAAAGCACAAACTAAACTTCCTAAGCAATTTCCATAGATTTTTCCTCATTTTTCACCATGAATAGTGAATTTTCAAATTTCTCCAAAATGTGCTCAAAATACATGGTGAAAATCCAAAATTTTTGCATAGAAGTAAAGCTCTTACCTTAAGGAATCTGAATCTAGCAAATTTTTCTTGATTCCACCAAGAAATCACCACTTAATAGTGTGCCCTAGACCTTAAAAATCGTAATTTTGAGAGGTAGAAGATGATGGGGGTGTTAAAAATGGTGTTTTCAGACAAAAATTTCACTTTTAACTTTTCGCGAACTTGTTTTCGTGAACCGGTGTTTAAGCGCGGGTAAGTGGAGCTTAGGCGCCTACCTCTCGGGTTAGCTCGCACTTAAGTGTGGAGCTTAGGCACCAGTGCATTATTTTTTAAATCTTCAAATTTAAGTAAAATGCACTATTTGCATAAACCACCCCTAAATGGTCTCATATCACTTAATTGACTATTTTCAACTTCATATAACTTCCCTCTCTCTCAAAATTCTCCTTAATAACTATTTCAATTTGTATTAATTCACAAACAAGTACAAATACTATTGACACTTAATTCTCACTCCAAATAGTCTCGGATGAGAAAATTTTCCTAAGTACAAAACACTTAACACACATTCACAATTAAACACATAAGTAACATAAACACTAACACATGTCTTAAACACTAAAAACATTTAATGACAACAACTTTAATCACACAAAAACAAACATAGAACATAATTCCATTCTTTTTTAGAAGTAACAAATTCAGGTCTTTCATTAGTCTCTCCTGGGGTAACTAGAATATAAAGTTGATAAACGAACGGTGGTGACGTGCTCTGATGCAATCTTCTTCAATGCACTTCTTCTTAAGAAACATCTCCTTATCCGCTTCCTCTATATAACTACTGTGGCTAAATTGCATTTTAAATTTCCATCCAATATGCTCCAGATGTGCATGAATTTCCAATACCTTAGTCTCCAGTACTGACATGGTGTTTTCAGTTTTGTTGATCTTCTCTGATATCCCTTCAATACTAACGGCTAAGAAACCGTTATACATCTCTTGTGCACTTTGACTAATGAATTTCTTCCTCATATTTTCTTCCTTCTTCTTCAAATCCATCTCCCATGAAGACATTATCTTAAAATCTCTCTCTTTTAGGCTTTAGGGCTAGAAATGATCTGGGGTGAAATTCCTTCACTAAACCCTTCTATTTATAGGCCTAAGTCCTTCCAATAACTCCTAGAATCGTTTAGAAACTGCCAAGACACGTTTTTATAAACTTCTAGGCAGTAGCAATCCTATGATTTATATGATATTTCTTTATTAATTTCTCCATTATGGCATTTCTAAAATGACTTCCCCCATCAATAATGATAACTCTTGGCATCCCAAATCTATAAAATATTTTTTTTTTTCAAAAATTTTGCAACACTTTGAGCATCACATC
>NW_018164905.1:44402-45567 GCF_001263595.1 Phalaenopsis equestris
TGTTCATTAATTTCATTTTCAAAATAGAGTGGTTTTTCTAATTCAAGCCTGGACAAATGATCAACAATTTGATTTTCAATCCCCTTCTGATCTACTATTACAAAATCAAATTCTTGCAAAAGAAGAATTCATCTTATAAATCTATTTTTAGCATCCTTCTTTTTCATTAAATACTTAATAGCATAATGATTTGTATGCACTACACAATGAGCTCAAATTAAATATAATTTAAATTTATCAAAAACATATACTATTGCTAATATTAAAGGCTTAAACTATAAATGGTCAATTTGGTCTTCATTAAGAGTTTTACTAGCATAGTAAATACTTTGAAAATTTTATCATATCTTTATCCTAAAAAAACTCCAATAGCATAATCACTAACATCACACATTAATTCAAAAGGTTTTTCCCTCAAAAAGGTTTTGCCCAGTTTGGTGAAACTATAATTGGTCGAGTGATTAATTTTTTTTTTAATAAATTAAAAACTTTTAGGCATTCTTCATCAAAATTGAAAATTGCATCTTTCTCCAGTAAATGGCATAAAGGCTTAGCAATCTTTGAAGAGTCCTAAATTTATTGCCTGTGGAGTCCAGAATGTCCTAAAAAACTCCTAATTTCCCTTACATTTGTTGGATAAGGTAAATTAGCGATTACTTGAATTTTAGCAGGATCTACTTCCATACCATTTTCTGATATTTGATGACCTAATACAATTCCTCCTGCTACCATAAATTGGAATTTTTCTTAATTAAGGACTAAATTTGTTTCTTTACAGCGCTTAAGAACTTTGGATAAATGTTCTGAACATGAGTCAAATGAAGGTCCAAACACTGAAAAGTCATCCATAAAGACTTCAATCACTTTTACAATTAAATCACAAAAAGTTGTCAGCATACTGTTGACCTCATTTTTGGTTGAGGTTTAGTTTTTTCTTTTTAGTAGCCTAGGGTCTAGCTATAGGACTTTTCCTGTTGACTATTCCTAGAAAACTAGACATGGAACCCTCACCACTAGAAATTCCAAACTTTTCTCTACTCAGCTTGAAGTTCCACATGTTGCTCTCAACCTCTAAAGACTTAGTAGGTGGGGTCACTGTAGGGGAAACTCAAGATGAGTCACCCTTAGGATTGTTGGACCTTAGGGTTGACTTTGGTTCTGGAGC
>NW_018164905.1:45808-47084 GCF_001263595.1 Phalaenopsis equestris
GGGCTTGCCCTTATAGGAAGCATGTCCGACTTATCCATTTCTTCTCCTTCCTCACTAGCTAGCATATCATATAAATCGTAAAAATTATAGTTTTTGTCATACAAATGTTTCGCAGACCAAATGGACGTCATGCTTTCCTAAGTTTATTTTGATCGAGCCTCATCCTCAATTCTTGTGTTTATCCTTCAGAATAGATACAGGATTTGAGGTACAATGCTCTTTCGTTTTAAACTATGAAAAATATGGGGTCAGTTTGATTTCATACTTCAACGTCTTTCCGAAGCGGGCGACGGGATTTTGATTCCGGTGACCGACAGCTTCTTACAGGTAACCCCACAAACCAACCCCCGAAATAACGCCTACACATACATCTTTGAAATGTAGCATGGGCAATACATAAACCAAAGGACATTCTTCTAAAAGTAAAAGTACCATAAGGACTGATAAACGTTGTTTTCTCTTGATCCTCAGGAGATATTTAAATTTTGTGTTAACTAGTATATCCATCCAGAAAATAAAAGTATTTATGCCCAGCTAATCTATCCAGCATTTGATCTAGAAAGGGTAATGGAAACTGATCTTTCCTAGTGGTAAGATTTAATTTTCCATAATTAACGCATATTCGCCACCTTGTAACTTGTCTAGTATGTATTAATAACTTGCCTAGTAGGTATTAACTCATTATGTTCATTTATAGTTACAGTTACTCGTCCTTTCTTAGAAATGCAATGAATTGGACTAACCCATGGACTATCTAAAATAGGGTAGATAATTTCAGCATCAAACCACTTTAAAATTTCTTTCTTAACAACTTCTTTCCTAACAACTTTTAATCTCCTTTGCGGATTAGCCCTGGGTTTGCAGTTCTCTTCCATATGAATTCTATGCATAAAAAGTGAAGGACTGATTCATTTAATATCAGCAATTGTCCTTCTAAAGGCTTTCTTAAAATTTTTTAGAATTTTCATCAACCTTTCTTCTTCTTCCATTGTTAATTTTGAGGAAATTATAACAGGTAAAGTAGAGGAATCTCCTAAAAAGGCATATTTTAAATGATCAAGAAGTAACTTCGACTCTAGTTCTGGAGGGTTTTTAATATATGTACAAAATGATTTATCTTTGTCTAATGTGTCCAAAACTTCAAAACTTTCTCGAACATAGTTTGAATCTTCCTTAAAAAGATCTTCACATTGATCTAATTCCTCTTCTTACTCATGTTTCAAATCTTTTTCTTCAAATTTTTCTTCATAAGTAGTCTTGAAATGGCATTCACTTA
>NW_018164905.1:47152-86196 GCF_001263595.1 Phalaenopsis equestris
TGATCTTGAAATGTTAAAAGTAATAGTTTGATCATTGACGCGCATTGTTAATTCCCCTTTTTACACATCTATCATTGCTCTTCCTATAGCTAGGAAAGTTCTCCCTAAAATGATAGGTATCTCTTTATCTTCCTCCCCACCCATGCATGTGAAGGAAAGATAAATTGATCCACTTTCACTAAGACATCTTCTATAACTCCTTTAGGGTATGCTATCAAACGATTTGCTAACTTCAGAGTTATAGTAGTAGGGGTTATTTCTCCTAATCCCAAGCTTTTAAATATTGATAATGGCATAAGGTTAATGCATGCACCTAAATCACATAAAGCTTTCCCATAAAATCTGTCTCCTATTGCACATGGAATTGTAAAGTTATCAG
Source organism: Phalaenopsis equestris (assembly GCF_001263595.1). Classification (NCBI taxonomy): domain Eukaryota; kingdom Viridiplantae; phylum Streptophyta; class Magnoliopsida; order Asparagales; family Orchidaceae; genus Phalaenopsis; species Phalaenopsis equestris. The sequence continues at coordinate 47,532 of NW_018164905.1, forward strand.
GATCTTTAAGCTTTTCAGAAAGCTTCTTTTGAATTATCGCACTGCACTCATCACTAAGTGCAACAGTCTTATTATCTTCAAACTTTTTTTTCCTGTTGAGAATATCCTTCATAAACTTTACATAGTTTGACATTTGTTCTAAGACTTCAGCGAATGAAATATTAATTGTAAGCTTCTTAAATATTTCCAAAAATTTTAAAAATTGCTTATCCAACTTCTAATGACGAAGTCTCTGAGGAAATGGATGTGGTGGTTTTTTCAAATCAATTTTTAGTGGAGAAATAGGTCTCTCAGAATCTTTTGGAGCGTCATCTTTTGATTCTTCAATTTCTTCTCTCTACTTCAATTTCTTTTTGAACCCTACCTTCCAACTCCTTCAATTTCTTTTTGAACCCGACCTTCCAACTCTCTTCTGCTTTTAAGTATAACTGTTTTTACTTGTTCTTTATTATGGTCTTTTTGATTTGAATCAATATTACTAGGAAGTGTTCCTTGGGATCATTTACTTAATGAATTTGTTATTTGCCTATGTTGATTCTAGATATTTCTAATTGTCGCTCATTTACTTTGTAATTGATTTACCATTTGTAACACCACTTCTTCTATAGACAACTTCTTCTCCTTAAACTGTGTATTACTATTGAAACCTAGAGGATAAGTAGATCTACAATTATTATTCAATTATTGATCTACAATTATTATTCCCTTGGTTGTTCCAGTTTCCCAATGGGCGTCCTTGGTTGTTCCCCCATTGCTGATTATTAGATCCTGAATTGTTATTCCAGTTAAAGTTGAGATGGTTCTTCCAACCTATGTTCTGAGAATTCATTAGGCTAAATGGTAGATTCTCAAGCATCACCACATGGTATACTTCTCCACTTCAATGTTAAATGCACACTCTAAGGCGTGAAATTATTTCATTTTTTCAAGACTTCTTGCTTCTAATCATCTTAGTGAAGTAACTAAAGAGAGAGCCACTCTGAACTTTTGCATTCAAAAAATGAAACATATAAATATTGGCTCTCTTATTTATTAGAAAACCCTCATTTCTTCTAGAGGTGGGACTAATGGAGGTTTAGGATACCCTGCTCTGATTTTCACTTTTTGTGAATAATCAGGAGTAGGATATGAGAGATGAGAACAATTATTACATCCATTAAAACTCATCAGTAGATCTAACGTGCATACTTATGATTTACATGTTGGATTAAGGATGAGGAGTGAAAGCAGAGACATACCTTCTACTTTAGGTTCTACACCTTCCACTTCTAGTACTACTTCAGTGGACAGTGTGATGGATTAGTTAATTGTACACGAAAGAGATATTTTGACATTACAGAATCAGGTAAAAGCAATGATGTTCACTTGCTCCATAATGATGAATACATGCAAAGAAGAGTTGATTTCGATATTGCTTTTTCATCAGGCTATGGTAAAATTCATGAGGGGGGATCATGCAGTGGAATTCCCTACTTGCCCCAACTTTACACCTTATGATAACTGAGAAATTGAGGAGGATGTGGAGGAGGAGGATGAAGAAGATGATAATAGCGATGATGAGGAGTAGTTTTATCTTTATTTCTTATGATTGTAGTTTGTTATTGTGTTTATGGTAGATAGATGCAGTTTTATTATAAATTACTGTACTAAACTTGGTATATGTGGTACTGGATTTTTTGTTTGTACTGTGCTACTGTCTTTTTTTAAAATTATTGCTTATGTTTATAATTTCCCTTTAGTTTGTAATTCTTTTTGATATATCATGTTTAATGAAACTTTATGTACTGCTATACATCTGATCTTTTTAATAGGTGCCTGCAAAGTTTCTTATTCAAAACTCTATATAGGTCAGTCTTATTAAATGCATTTATTGTTTTCTTCCTACCAACATTTCTACACCATATGTTTTACCTGTTAAAAAATTTAAGTTTGGGGGAAAGAAAAATTTTTTTCTTAAATGAGACTAAACTTTATTTTTCCTTAATAAACTATATTTTAAAATTATTTTAACATGTCCTTTGGGCATTCGAGGTTAACTTTAGATAACTATATTTTTTATTTTATAAATATTGTAATAAACTCAAGTAAAAGTTTTTAATAATAAAGGTTAGTTCTAGAATTAAGACATTTAGTATAAGAGTATAAGACTACGCTTTTATTATTTAAAGAAAAGGAAATTATACTCTTAAAATATTATAAGTCCAAGAGTTAAATATAAGAAGAAAGAGCCAAGACTTTATGGAAAAATCTTTTTCTAAGCTAATATGCATTTATAAAGTAAGAAAATGTGAGAAGTTTTAACTTTAGGAAGAGGATAGTGAAGTTCAAGATTATTAAAGGCTATTCAGATATAATAATCCTCACATAAAAAAGATAATTAAAATCTATCCAGAAATAATAATCCACAAATGAAAAGGAAAGAAGAGAAAATAAGTATTAAAAATAATCTTAAAACAAAAGGAAAAGCAAAATCAAAAGAAGAAAAAGAAAAGCAAAAAGAAAAAAAATATGTGTTAGGAGAAGCTTGAGGAGACATCTAATAAAAAATTGGCTTCATTTGAATCATCTTAAGGAAAGGGACTTAATAACACTTCTCAACTTATATTTAAAATATTAGCATCCTTACTAATAGAGTTCTCATGAAATTCTTTTCATGTAATTCTTTTGAGCCTCCTCAGTATGACAAATTACAGTTACTCTTAAAATGAATATAAAATTAGAACTCTTAGACTTGATTACTAGATATTCTTATATTTCTAGTTTTAACTTGAGTTATTGAAATTTTTTTTAATGTTTTAATATTGTATTTATAAAACAAAAACTATAGAAATCTTTAGGTAAAGCTCACTACCATAAGTCATAATTTTTACATAGTAAAAGAGTTACTTGAGGACAGAGTTACTTGAGGATTACTTGAGGACAAATAACAGTTATGTTTGAGGGATTTTTACAGGTCTAAATATATTCAATTTTTATATATAAATTAATGCTTACTTCTAGTGATAATGCACTTTAAATAAAGGTATTTTCATATTTTTTTTCCAGGCACTAAGTTCGGGATTTGGAGTTGAATGGAAGCAAAAAGGATAAAATTTGGAGTCAAAAAGCTGCTTTTTGAAAACTTGGTGCCTAGGCGCCAGGATTTGGCACCTAAGTGCCAAAATATGGAGAAGGAGATGCGTAAGCACCAGATTTTGGTGCCTAGGCTCCAGAGACCGTTATTTTTTTTTTTCAAATGCATTGAATTTGGATGAATTTCAAAGTGGTGCCAAAGAACTCTTGAGAATTTGGTCCTACATTATATAATAGTGATTTTATGACAAAAAAGTGTGTGTTTTTGTGGGAATTAAGTGGCGTGAGAGTGTTAGAGAGGATTTTATCTAAAGGGTTGTAAGAGGAGAGCAAAGTTGAGAAATTTCTTCTTCATTACATTTTTAAGAGAGAATTGAGTAATATTATAAAGAGAGAAAGTGATTCAAAATAACTTCAAAGGACTTTCTTGGGGAGGAGATTGAGATAAGTTGTTTGTACTATACTTTTTCTTATCGTGTAAACTTGTTTGTATATATGAGTCCATGTTTTGTTGTATCATCTTCATAAAATATGAGTAGTTTTCCTTGTCCTTCTCCCTACAATGAGCCATAGTCATGTGAAGAATCAAAATTCTTTAGAAGCATTTAATTTCATAATTGTGATGATTCAAACTTTGATCTTCATTTACTTATCAATCTGGTCGAATGATTTGTTAAAATTTGTTGTGAAACATATGATCCGAGAGGGATATGCTTTCTTCAACTAAGTAAGAATCACATTTGATCTCATGAATGAGAATTTAGTTTATGGGCTCTAGTGCAAACAGATAGGAAAATATGTTTTGTTGGGCGTAGAATCTGAGATTTTAGGGTGACAGACTAAAATCCTCAATTTGGTCTAGATGATTGGAAGTTAAGGCGAGATGCTAGCCCTCCGGTGAGGGGAATGTAGGAACTCTAGAGTGAGAGCTAGTAACTTCCCAGCCTAACCACAAATTTTGTGAACAAACTCTAGATTAGCCAATATTTTTCGTCGCTCGTAAAAAGAATAAAAAAAAAATTGCTCATATTTGGCACAATATGATTTTCAAGGATTTGGAATATTGACTGACTATAACATCATTGTAAAGGGGAAGGATACTTTCTTAAATTTGAACTCTTCTCCAAAAAACTTAGTTTAGACACATTAGATTTAACTTTGAAATTTAGAGATAAGTGTAGTTTATTTAGTTGCATAAAATAAATTTCAACTACTTTCTTATGTAACTTTTCTATAGTTAGATATTGTTTATTTGAGTTATTACTATAAGAATTTCCACCGCCTTGTGGAATCGATACTTAGGACTCCATTAGAGTCCTATATTACTTATGTGATATGTATACTTACATTTGAATCCTAGTGATTAATTAAAATTAAAAATGATTATTGTGATTGTCTTGCACATTTTCTAGATTAGTTGTCCACATATTAAACTTTGCATAGGCAGCATGACAAGAATGTATAGAAGAACAACTTCGAGAGACCAAAACCAAATCTACAATAACAAAACTCATCCTTAGAATTAAATAACAAGCCATAGGATTTTGAGATAGTCCGTGTAGTATAAAATAAATTTTTAACTCATCTTTAGGCCTTTGCATAATCATCTTGTGCAATTTAAGCCTTTAACTAGCTTTAGGCTCCGAGATTTTCATTCATTACGACATAAACCCTCATATCTTTCAGGATATTTGTATGATCGTGTCATGCAAATGTAAGCCATAAATAAAAAAATCGGCAGAATGAAATACCAAATAACACTTTCTTAAAATTAAAGACAAATAGTAGGATAGCTCGAGAAGTCACTGAGGTTCCCCTCGGATTAGTAACATCTCCTACCTTTCATTCCTTCAGATTCATGAAAATAACTATTCTTACTTGATCTATTCCTTTTTGAATTTCCAATGTCCAGTCTTGAAAAGTTAAACTTTGAAATTCTTGAAGGAAAAAATATTATTTTGAATCGAGAGTATTCTTAAGCGACTTTGGTTACTTATGGTTTAATTAACTATAAGAGCTTTCCTTTACAAGAAACTTTGGAACCTAGCTTAATATAAACACTATTTAATCTTATATGTTAAATAGGGGGACTTTTCAATCAGCATAAAAAGTTTCACAAACCAAAACATATGTCATAAAGTCTTTAGCTTATCTAATCAAGTCTCACAATCAAGTAATGATCTATTTCTCAGGATAGGTGAATCACTTGTGGTGTTGCGCTCGTTTATTTAAACTATATTGAGAACGGTCTGGTCTTGTATTTTCAAAAAATTAAGACCGTACTTATATATATTATATATATATATATATATTAAATTTAAACTATTTCCAAACAAATTTGGCAACTGACAACAACTTATTTCTTTAGGATGATTGACAACAAGAGCACCAAAAAAGAATGGCATAGGCTGTGGGGATTTTCATATTGTTGTTGGAGTACTACTGCTTTATCACTGCTAGAATACCACACATGACACCCTCCTTTGTTGGGAATAAATGGGTGGGTGAGATGCTTGCTGGACATTTGATATGGTTCAACAATAATTTTCACATGAATGCATGCATTTTTTATGGATCTCTTTCACGATGTTATGTCGTAACCATGACCTCCAAGGTTCTTCTAGAATGACAACTTGGGAGGTGTTGAAAATAACATTATACATTCTATCTCAGAACAAATCAGTTAGATGAGCTATGAAGCAATTTTAGCTTTCCTAAAAAATAATTAGCTGATACTTCTCTAAATGTTCGCAAGCACTTGTTAGCTTAGTGTTGCACATCATTAAGCCAGTGGATACATCATTTGCTACCACTCCAGAAAAAATTGCCAATGATCCCCGTTACGTGTCATATTTCAAGGTAAGTTTTATTACTACGTTATGTTCACCTAAGAGAGTAATTAGTTTCTAACAATGCTAAGCAAAACTACATTGAGGCAATCGATGGTACGCACGTTGATGCCTGACTACCTGCCACAAAAAGGTTGCGTACATTGGTCGGAGTGGATCAACTACCCAAAATGTTATGGCAGTATGTGACTTCATCACGTGCTTCACATTTGTGTTTGAGGGATGAGAAGGGAGTGCACATGTGATACACCAAAATAATATACTATTTTAAGTACATAGTTTATGCTTATTTGTTGTGATATTGCACTTTAAAGGAAAGTATTTTCATATTTTAGTTGCAAGTATATCATTTTTTAGGCATTTGGAGCAAAAATGGAAAAAAGGACAAAATTTGGAGCCAAAACAGCAAATTTTGGGATTCTGGCGCATGATGCGCCAAAATTCAAAGAGCTGGCACATGATGCACCAGATCGGTGCAAGATGCACCAGGGATGACTTTTTTAAATTAAGGATATTCAAGGTGAATTTTTACGTGAATTTTAAAATGACACTTGTTTTACACACCTCTTGGAGTAATTCAATGCATCTAGACAGTTTGGAAGATTCTTTTATGAAGGGATATGTCTCTTGGATCAAATGACACATCATTTGAATTCAAAAGAGATGACTTTTGAAGAGAATTTTAAATTCTTTTTCAAAAGAGGCAGCCCAAAATAAAGAAGAAGACTTCTCATTTGTCAAGTGTGTGTAGCTTAAGGGAGAGAGAAAGTGGGCGAGAGTTAGAGATAGAGAGAGACGAGGAGATTTTCTTCTAGGGTTGTAAGAGGAGAGGGAAGGTGAAAGATTTCTACTTCATTACACTTCTAAGAGAGAATTGTGAGTGATTGTAAAGAGAGAAAGGCTTGGAGAGAACTATTAGAGATTTGCTTGGGAAGGATTGTGACATAAGTTGTCGAGATAAGTTGTTGTTTTATATATGAAATCCACGTTTTCATATACATGAAATCCATGTTTTGTGGTATCCTTCTCATGAATTATGAGTAATCTTCTTTATCCTTCTCCCTACTTTGAGATATGGTTTTGTGAAGAATAAAATTTATTTTCTATGGTTTTAAATGTTAATAATTTGTGATGATTTGAACTATAATCTTCATTTACTTTTCGATCTGGCCAATTGAAATGTTAAAATTTTTTTAGAGACATATGTTCTTAAATGTGATATTATTTCTACAACTTAAGGGGAATCACATTTGATTTCATCGGATAGTACGTCATCCATGGGATTACGTGCAAATAAATAGGAAAATATACTTTGTTGATGCAGAATTAGAGATTTTAAGGTGATAGATTAAAATCCCCAATTTGACCTTAAAATCTCCTTAAAATCTTTAATTTGATCCAGTTAATTATAAACTGATGCGAGATTGTTAGCCCTCAGGTGAGGCCAATATCCTCCCAGCCCAACCACAAAATTAGGGACCTAACTCTGGATTAGTCAATGTTCTTTATAGCACTCAGAAGAGGGTAAAGAATAGGATTGCTCCTATTTTACACAAAACAATTTTTATATATATTTTCAAATGATTTCAATTTCTTCACAATCCATATACTCATTGAAAAGGGGAAGGATGTTTTCTTAAATTTGAACTTTTCGTTGCAACAAAAATATTGTTTAATTTTCGTAATTTTACTTTTGAAAGTTTAGTATTTAGTTTAGTTTAACTTCTATAGTCTTGTATTTTCATTTTAATTAGCATTCACTTGAGTAGTTGATTTTCAAACTTTGCACTTTATTTTTATTTTTGTATTTTTAGATAAAAAATAATTTTCATAACTTACTTTTAAGATTTTCCAACTCCCATGTCGGATCGACATATAGGACTCCATTAGAGCCCTTTATTACTTGAGCGATACGTATACTTGTGTTGATTTTAATGTAGATTTAGCAGTTTAAAAAGAGCTTTAAAAGATAAATTATTTTCATAAAAAGTATTTTGTTGGGATTATATTGCATATTTATTATATATCTACTGTGTGTAATTTTGTAATATTAAAAAATATTTGTAAAATTCCCATACTAAATCTACCCCCCACATCAAGTTTTTGGCGCCATTATCAGGGAAGTAAAGGAAAATATTAGTATTTTATTTTATTTTATTTAAAAAATAATTAAAAAAAATGAAAAAAGAGTGTTTTTAGTTTTGTTTCAACATTTTCTTATTTAAGTGTGTTTACTTGTCTTCTATTATTTTCTTTATTTTCTTTATGTGTAGTGTAAGATCTGAAAATTTAGTACCTTAGGATTCTGAACTAAAAAAAACTGTTAGAAAAATTTGAAAACAAAAAAAGAGAAAGATCATTTTATCAAAACGGCTAAGATGCCTTTAAGAGATTATGTTAATCCTACAACAGATGAAATTCATTTAAGTATACAAAATCCTGTTATAGCTATCAATTCATTTGAGCTTAAACCTGATATTATGCAAATGGTGATATTATGCAAATTTGGAGGAACACCCAAAACAATTAGTTTGGAGAATTAGTTTGGAGGAACACCAACTAAAGATCCTAATTTACACCTTGCTAGTTTTCTAGAACATTTAAATACATTTAAATATGATGGAGTATCAAATGATGTTGTCAGGCTTAGAGTATTTTCTTTTTCATTAAGGGATAAAGCTAAGATGTAGTTAAACTCGTTAGCATCTGGATCTATCAGAGATTGGGAAGATTTATCACAAAAATTCTTATTTAAAATTTTCTCACCTTCAAAAAATGCTAAGCATAGAAATGGTACTACATCTTCTTATCAGTTTGAAGGGGAATCAATTTATGAAGCCTGGAAAAGATTTAAGGATCTCCTTAGAAAGTGTCCACACCATGCATTGCCAGATTGGTTAATAATTCAAACTTTTTATAATGGGTTGTTGATCTCTCAAATCGATAATTGATGCTGCTGCTGGAGGATCATTATTGTCAAAACTATTCGATGAAACATATTCATTAAAGAGATAGCTACCAATAATTTTCAAAGGCCTTCTAAAAGGGTATATCCAAAAAGAGTAGCTAGTATTCATGATTTTGAAGTAATATTTATGTTAGCTGCCCAAATAGTTGTTATATCAAAGAAGATAGATCCATATGGAATGAATCATTCTTAGACAACATCTGTGCTTGAGGAAAACTCATTGGGACAAATGATAGAATCTCAATCTTCTTATGAGACTTTAAATGCAATAAAAATCATTCTAATAACCCTTATGCCAATTATTATATTCTTGGATGGAAGAATCATCCAAAGTTTAGTTGAAGTAATAATAACTCTAATGTTGCAGATCTGTAATGGGGAAACACTGCTGCAAACCCATTGAGAAACTCCAACAATCAAGGGAATCAAGCTTATAAACCTTATTACCCCTCAGGATTTAATAATTTACAGAGTAAGGAGAAAAAGCTATCAATGAAACAATTGATATTGCAAATGGGTAGTCAAATACAAAGTCAAGGAGCTGCAATCAGAAACATGGAAAATCAATTGGGATGTATTGCTACCGTGCTTAGCAATAGAACTCCAAGAACATTGCCTAGTAATGTTGAAGTAAATCCTAAAGATCAAAACAAAGAGCAAATTAAAGCTATTCAACTGAAAAGTGGAAAAAATTAGGAAATAGAGTTCAACAAGAAGTTGAAGTTGAAAAAGATGAGGTGGAAAATGAAAATTCTGGTGAAGATTTTCATTTTGAAGCAGAAAGTCCAATTAAACCAATGAAAATCACTATAGCAGAAACATAAAGATAATCAATTTTTGAAATTTTTTGGAAAATTTGAGGAAATTAATGATAAATATTTCATTTGTTGAAGCTTTGGAACAAATGCCAAGCTATGTGAAGCTCATGAAAGATTTACTTAATAAAAAAAGGAAGTTTTTAGATAATGAGATTGTTGCACTTAGCGAAGAGTGTAGCGCTATAATTCAAAAAAAGCATCCTGAAAATTTTAAAGATTCTGGAAGTTTTACGATTCCTCGTGCTATTGGTGAATTATTTTATGGAAAAGCTTTACGTGATTTAAGAGCCAATAATAATCTTATGTCACTATCAATATTCAGAAGGTTGGGCTTAGGATATATTTCACCTACAACTGTAACTCTTCAGTTAATTGATTGTTCGATTGCCTATCTTAAAGGAGTTATAGATGTTTTGGTAAAAGCCAATGGGTTTATCTTTCTTGTAGACTTTATTGTATTAGGTGTGGAGGAAGATAAGGAAATTCCTATCATATTAGGAAGATCATTCCTAGCCACATGAAGAGCTTTGATAAATGTGCGGAAAGCAGAACTAACTATGAGAGTTAGTGATCAAGAAGTTACATTTAATATTACAAAATCAATGAGATACACTACAAAAGAGCAATAGATTGAATGCTTCAGAATGGATATTAATGAATTTTTAAGTCATGAATATTTAAAGAAGACTTTTAAAAGTGAATTTGAAAAGGAATATATGGAATATCAAGATGAGGATAAAATTCAAGATGAATATATGGAAGTGAGTAAAGAGGATTTGGATTATGTTCAGAAAAAATATGAAATATTAGACTCTATAGAAAGTAATAAGAATTTGATTTCATCTATTGAGAAACTCTGAACTAGAACTAAAAACACTTTCTACACATTTGAAGTATGCATTTTTAGGAGATTTATCTCTATTACCTGTTATAGTATCATCAGCATTAACTGATACACAAGAAAAATAGTTGTTGGAAACCTTAAAAATATATAAAAAAGCATTTGGATGGACATTAGCTGATATTAAAGGAATCAGTCCTTAAATTTCTATGCATAGAATATTTTTAGAAGATTAACATGAACCAAGAGCTGATTTGCAAAGGAGATTAAATCCTATGATGAAAGAAGTTGTGAAGAAAGAGATTTTAAAGTGGTTAGGTACGGGAATAACATATCTTATTTCAGACAGTTCTTGGGTAAGTCCAGTTCACTGTGTTTCAAATAAAGGAGGTGTGTGACAGTAGTGACAAATGCACATAATGAATTAATATCAACAAGACAAGTCACTGGTTGGAGAATCTACATAGATTATAAGAAATTAAATTCTGCCACTAGGATGCCACTAGGAATGATCATTTTCCTTTTCCCTTTTTGGACCAGATGTTGGATAAATTGGCTGAGCATAAATATTTTTGTTTTCTAGATGGATATACCGGTTATCACCAAAAACTTATTGCTCTAGAGGATCAAGAGAAAACAATATTTACTAGTCATTATGGAACTTTTTGCTTTTCAGCGAATGCTCTTTGGATTATGTAATGCACCTACAACATTTCAATGATGTATGATGTCAATTTTCAGTGATTTGATTGAAAAATAGATTGAAGTTTGCAGTAAGAGGAGTTAGGAACTTCATTCAAAATATGACTAAATCATTTAGAAAAAGTTCTGGAATGTTTTGAAAAGACTAATCTCGTATTGAACTGGGAAAAATGTCAATTTATGGTTACAGGAGGAATTGTGCTTGGACATAAAATTTCAGAAAAAGGCATGGAAGTAGATCCTACGAAAAATTCAGGTTATATCAAACTTACCTCACCTACTACAGTAAGAGGAGTTAGGAGCTTTTTAGGATATGTTGGATTTTATAGGAGATATATTAAAGACTTTTCAAAAATTACAAAACCTTTATGTCAACTTCTGTAAAAGGATACAAAATTTGACTTTAATCAAGATTGCCTTAAAGCCTTTAAAACTTCAAATAAAAAATTGATCACTGCTCTTATAATTGTTTCATCTGATTGGTAGAAACCTTTTGAATTAATGTGTGATGCTAGTGATTATGTAATAAAAGTTGTATTAGGGCAGAGATATGATAAGATTTTTAAAGTAATATACTATGCTAGTAAGACTCTTAATGATGCTCAGATTAATTATACCACCACTAAAAGAGAGTTATTATCCATTATGTATGATTTTGATAAGTTTAGGTCATATCTGATTGGAGTTAAATGTGTTGTGCATACTGATCATTCGACTATTATTTGATTAAATATTTGATGCAAAAGAAGGATGCTAAACCAAGATTAATTAGATCGATACTTCTTATGCAAGAGGTTGATTTTGTAATGGTCGATAGGAAGGGGGCTGATAATCAAATTGTTGATCATCTATCTAGGTTAGAACAAAAAGAAATATTTGATTTGGGGAGAGAAATTAATGAAACTTTTTCCGATGAACAACTTTATAATGTAAAAGGGTGGGAAATACCGTAGTATATTAATGTTGTAACTTATATTGTTAGTGGTATTTTACCTTATTGGCTAACAAAATAGGAGGAAAAGAAATTCATTTATAATGCAAAATTATATTTTTGGGATGATCCTTATTTATATAACCAATGCAAAGATTTAGTAATGAGACGATGTGTGCCTTATAAATAAATTCAAAAAATTATCCAACAATGTCATGATTCTGAATTTGGAGGTCATTTTGGGAATGATAGAACTGTTCATAAAATTTTACAATCTTGATTTTATTGGCCTACTTTATTTACAGATGTTAATATCTATATCAAAACATTTGATCGGTGTCAAAGGGTAGGTAATATTTAAAAAAGAAATGAAATGCCTCTAATTTTTAATTTAGAAATTGAAATTTTTTATGCAAGGGGATTGAATTTTATGGGACCATGTATACCTTCATTCAAAAATATATACATATTGATTGCAGTGGATTACGTTTCAAAATGGATTGAAGCAATCACTTTACCTCGATGTGATGCTTAGAGTATTTCAAAATTTTTAATTTAAAATATTTTAAAATATTTTTACAAGTATTTTTACAAGATATGGACTGCCGAGAGTAATTATTACAAATGGAGGATCTCATTTAAGGAATGCAACAATTGCAAGATTGGTGGAAAATATATTATAATGCATAAAATTGCAACTCCTTATTATCCTCGGACTAGTGGTTTAACAAAAGTATCAAATCATGAAATTAAGAAAATTTTGGAAAAGAGTGTTAATCCTAATAAAATGGATTGATCTACTAGATTATATACTGCATTAAGGGCATACAAGACCACCTATAAGACACCTATAAGAATGTCCCCAAATAGATTAATACCAGTTGAATTGGGGCATAAAGCTTATTGGGCGATAAAAGAATTCAATTTCAATTTGAAAGATGCTGGTGAGAAAAAAATTATTGCAATTGAATGAGCTTGAGGAAATTAGGAATGTATCTTACGATAATGCGAGGATTTATAAGGATAAGATGAAAGAATGACATGATATGGCATGTCGGAAGATAATAAAAATAAAATTTGAACCTGGACAAGAAGTTTTATTATATAATACAACATTGAAATTATTTCCTGAAAAATTGAAGTCTGGGTGGAAAGGACCATTCAGAGTTATAGAAGTCTATCCATATGAGGCAGTTAATATTGAAGACCCCAAGACTGGAAGAATATTTAAAGTGGATGGGCACATATTGAAATCATATATTGATGGTCAAAGACCAGCTTTCAGCTTTTAAATTAAAGAGACTGTAATGTTGGGTCAAATAAGATAAGACTGGGAATTTCGGGCTAACGACATTAAACCAAGTGTTTTGTCAGAGGCAACCCATATTTATCGTTGTTTAGTTAGCTTTTGAGTTTGTTTTGTTTGAAATATTTTACACATATTTATATTTAGGTCCTTATGTAGTCTGTGTATTTGATAAATTATTTAGAAACATCTTTTATTTGCCTAATTTTATGAAAAAGTTGAGAATTTATTAGATTGACTTCGAATCGATGAAAAATTTTGGAACTGATGCATGATGCGCTGAATTCCAGAGAGATGCCACATGATGCGTTGTGTCCAAAAATGATTTCAAACGTGTCAAACGGTGGTTTTTTGTGTTTTTTTTTGCAGTTTCTTCTCCATGTAACTCCTAAAAACTGAATCCAAACCATATTTAAGGGGGCAAAATGAGATAACAGTCATCACTTTTCAAATCCTATGGCTTCCCACTCTAAAAACTCCACTAGATTTAGAATTTTCAATCGGAGAAAGTTCATTAGTTTTGATGTGCAGAAGTTACATAATCGAGTGCTAGTAAAGAAGATGCTTATCAAAGAAAGGGGATTTATGATTCGAGGATTCAACTTACCGAATACTCGAGTAGAGGAGACTATTGCGCAAAGGCGTTAGGAAGTGTTTTGCTACACTACTGTGCTGTTGTTGTTCATGTAGTAAAAGAATTTTATGCAAATCTATAAGGGATCAACCAAGGAAAGATTTATGTGCGAGGAAGTTTTATGCAATTCACTCCTTCAAGAATAAACAAAATGTTTATGATTGAGAATGTGTCAATCTGCCATTATGCAAATTTTATGCAAATTTTACCCCTACAAGAGAATTTTACCCCTACAAGAGATAATATGAATGAATTCTACAGCTACCTTACGGATGAAGATGTGAATTGGGAGGCCAAAGATGATGGAAATGTAAGTTTTTTGCTCATCATTTTTAAATCTAGTTTCAAAATCCTGACACTTCTTCATTTCATCAAAATTAATGCCTACTATGAAGATTAGAAAGGTAACAAAGGAGAGCGCTACTTTAAATTATTGCATTCAAATCAGAATCCTATTGATGTTGGAACTATTATTGTGAAATCAAATTTTGGTTTGATTGTCAATGGATCTGCAACTGGACTTGGACATCCATCCACAATTTTCCTACTGTGCAGTCAAGCTCAAGTAGCTTATGAAAGTTGGGAAAATGTGTTTCTTCCTTGGAAGCCGATGGATCTAGAAATTTATTGCTTGTATTCGAATTGGAGATCAAAATGATATGAATGTGTTGATGGATCAAGGATCTTAGAATTCATCACCTATTCAGACCTACTACAACTCGAGTGCACTTTTGAAGAAGATCAAGAAGATTGAAAAAGAGGTGCAGAATCTCATGCATGTGATTGAGAATATTACTGAATTACTGGATCATTTGAATTGTAGACTAAAGGAACATTTTGAACATACCAGGAGTATTGAAAATGGTTTGGTACGTATGTTGAAGAAACATGCCTGGATTGAGGAGGAAAATTCAACTGATGAATTTCCATTTCGACCCTACTATAACTTGTATGTGCACTACCAATCTATGGGAGATATCCAGGAGGATGATAATGAAGAATGAAGAAGATGTTTGATCTTAAGAACATAATTTATCCACATAAGATTTTGTTTAGTACTATTTATTTTAGTTATTTTGTTGAGTTGGATTGCATTTCCTTCCTAATGAACACTATCTATGTTTATGTTTTATGTTTATGTTTTGAATTTATGTTTTGAATTTTGATGTTTAGATTTCAGTGTTAGGATGTTGGTTTGCTTTAGAACACTGAACTTGATGATTGTTGGCTTGAAAAATGTTAGTTTGTAATAGTGCAGATTTTATATATAAATGTGAGTTTTGTGTTGTTTGTGAATGTTTGGTGTTAGTGTGATGTTTATATATGTTATATATGTGATGTTTATATATGGTTAGAAGTGTTTATTTGAGTCAAATAGAGGTTAAAGTAAAGTGATACGGAGCAAATTTTTACAAAAATTGAAATCTAGTGAATTTAAACTATGGCGCATGATGCGTCTATTTACAGAGCCTTGGCGCATGATGCGCCAAAGGTCCAAACATGCTATATAGCTTAGAAAATCACAGAATCGCATAGACAAACTCCATTTTTGCTGCTTAAGTCGTCTCCTACCTTAAGACCTTGGTCTAGGGCATAACATTGTGGGCCAAAGAGAAGTATTCGAAGGCTAAAAATCATAGATTTCATCTTCACTTGGTAAGAGCTTCACTTTAACTTGGAAATTTTTTATTTTCACCATGGATTTGGAATATTCAAACTTTGGGATTTTTTATGAAAATGTTTGAAGAAAACTCATGGTGAAAAGTTTCTTACCAAATAATCTAGCTTGAGGAGTTAGATTTTTGATTTAGTGATTTATTTGGACTATATTTAGATTTTCATATAATTTTCAAATGGCTCCCCGAGTTAAGAGAGGAAGGCTGTCCGAGGAATTTGATGCATGAAGATTTGTTAGTTTCAAAGCCCAACATAGTTACAATACTTGAATGAAAACAAAAAGAATGATCCAAGAATGGGCGTTTGCAAACCCGAGTGGTGAGGTCAAGAGACTGATTTTTATCAGAAATTGGGAATGATTCTGCTACTTCACTGCAGTAGCGATTGCCCCGATGGTTCAAGAGTTTTATGCAAACCTGAGGTTCACTAATGATGATCACATCCGAGTGATTTCATAGTTTGAGGGGTGTATTTTTCGATGAATACGTTGCATTCGTGATTATTGATTCATCACGGGATGAAGTGATTTCATTTTTGACTGGTGGAAGATGGGAGTGGAAGATTAAGAATAACAAGATAGTTAACTTCTCTGCTTCCATGTTGACTATTCAGTCATTTCTGCCAGACTGTCGCCAACAAATCATTTGGCTGATGTTACAAAAGATAGAGTCGTATTAAACTATTACATTCAGAACATGAAGGCAATAGATGTTGGTGCACTTACAGTTCAACATGCTCGAAGTATAGTTGGTAGTTCTACTGCTGGTGGTTTGGGATACCCTACCATGATTTTCACTCTATGTGAACAATCAGGAGTAGAATCCCATAGAAATGAAGAAAGATTACAACCACAAAATCTGATTGGGAGGCATATGATTCAAAGAGTTGAATTATTTGTTGAATCTATAAGTGGAAGAAGTGATAGGCCCTCTACTTCTGCTGTAGGGGCATCTACTTCTCGATCTGCATCACTTGAAAGTATTATGGACCAACTGATTATTCAATAAATGGACATAATTAATATTCAAACTCAGTTGGGAGAGATAGGAGCAAGAAATGTTTATAATGATGAATATCAACAGAGGAGAGTTCAACATGATATTGATTTCAAAAATGCTATGGTAAGACATCTTAGGGGTCAACCTAATGTGGACTTTCCTATTTTCCCCACTTTCACTCCCTATGCTCCTATTCATGAATAAGAAGAAGAAGAAGAAGAAGATTCTGATGATGAAGAGGAAGGAGCTGAGAATTGATTTTTATGAGTTTAGTTTAGTGTGTTTTGATGTTTGTTTGTTATTTGTGAGTGTATTGTGATATACTTTTAATTGGAACTTGTTGTAGTAATAACTTTTATGTTTTGTTTGAACTGAATTAGTAATAGTAACTACAGACTTTCACTTTTTCTGTAGTTTTAGTATTTTCAGTTTAGTTTTTTAGTTTTTGTATTTCTGTTTTTAATTCTCAGCAAGTTCTCTAGAATATATTATGTTTTTTTAATGTTTTAAAGCCTGTATGTAGTTTTACAGTTAGTACCCGCAATATATTAAAACTCATTTTTATAGTCAGAAATCCTCTACAGGTCAGTTTTTATTTTCATGCATTTATTGTTTTTTTTTTGTTTCACCTACTAAATTTTATACAAAAAAAATTTTAAAATCAATTAGAAACATAAGTTTGGGGGAAAAAAATTTATTTTGAAAATAAGTAAACTAAATTTTATTTGTCCTCAATTAACTTTATTTAAATATGGCCTAGGATATTAAGATTTAACTTTAAATGACTATACTTCTGTTTATAAATATAATGGTAATTTTTGGTAAATAGCTTTTAATAACGAAGGTCAATTCTAAAGTTAAATATATTTGGTATGATAAGATAAGACTATGTTTTTCTATTTAAAGTAAAAAAAATGTATTGTTGAATTGTTAAGAATTTTAGAGTTTCTTAGAAGAAGAAAAGAATGCGACTTTATGAAAAATCATAAACTAATATGAATTTATAAAGTGAAGAAAAGGATAGAGTTTTGACTTTAAGATAAGGATAGTGAAGTTCAAAATTATTAAAGATTATCCAGATATATTAATCCTCACTTGGAAAAGAAAAATAAAAAGAAAAAGAAAAGAAAGGATTGAAAAGATCCTAAAAGAAAAGAAAAGAAAAAGAAAAAGAGAAAGAAGAAGCAAAAGAAAAAAAAATATATAAAAGTGATGAGAAGCTTGAGGAGATGTCTAATCAAAAATTGGTTTCACTTGAATCAACTTAAGAAAGGAACTTTCTTACATTTTCTAAACTTATATTGGAGTATTAGTAGCATTCCTAGTAAAGTTTTCATGAAGTTCTTTTTCTTATGAATGTTCTAAATGACCTTAATATGACAAATTGCAATTCTTCATGAAATGAATAGAAATTCAAAAATCTTAAATTTGATTACTAAATATTCCTAGACTTAAAAATTCGAATCTAAGTTATTAAAGGGTTTTTCTTAAATTTTGCTATTCTATTTATTAAACTAAAGTATAGAATTTATAAGTTAATCTCTATCCTAAGTCATATGCTTTTATGTAATAAAAGTATCACTTGAGGACAAGTAACATTTAAGTTTAGGAGATTTTGATACACAAAAATAATATATTGTCTTAAGTACTTATTTTATGCTTATTTTTTGTGATATTGCACTTTAAAGAAAGATATTTTCATGTTTTTGTTGCAGGTATATCATTTTTAGGCATATCTCATGTTTTTGTTGCAGGTATATCATTTTTAGGCATTTGGAGTAAAAATGACAAAAAAGGATGAAATTTGGAGCGAAAACAACAAATTTTGGGTTTCTCGCGCATGATGCGCCATATCAACGCATGATGCATCTGGGATGACTTTTTCAAATTAAGGCGGTTTGAGGCGAACTTCAAAAGGACATTTGTTCTTCACACCTCTTGAAGTAATTCAATGCATCTAGACACTTTGGAAGGTTCTTTTATGAAGGGATATGTCTCTTGGATCAAATGACACATTTTTTGAATTCAAAGAGTTGACTTTTGGAGGGAATTGGAGGGAATTTTGAATTCTTAATTTTGAATTCTTTATAAAAGGAGGCAACCCAAACAAAAGAAGAAGACTTCTCATTTGTCAAGTGTGTGTGGCATGAGAGAGAGAGAAAGTGGGCGAGAGTTAGAGATAGAGAGAGAAGAGGAGATTTTCTTCTAGGGTTGTAAGAGGAGAGGGAATGTGAGAGATTTCTTCTTCATTACACTTCTAAGAGAGAATTGGGAGTGATTGTAAAGAGAGAAAGGCTTGGAGAGAACTTCTAGGGATTTTCTTTGGAAGGATTGTGATATAAGTTGTATTTTTATTTCTAGAAAAACAACAGATTTGGTAAAGTTGTTTTTATATATGAAGTACATGTTTTGTCATATCCTTCTCATAAATTCGGAGTAGTCTTCTTTATCCTTCTCCCTACTTTGAGATATGGTTTTGTGAAGAATAGATTTTATTTCCTATGCTTTTAAATATTAATAATTTGTGATGATTTTGTCTCTGATCTTCATTTACTTTTCGATCCAGCCAATTAAAATGTTAAAACTTTTTAAGAGACATATGTTCTTAAATGAGATATGATTTCTACAACTTAGAGAGAATCACATTTCATTTCACCGGCGAGTATGTAATCCATGGGATTGGGTGCAAATAAATAGGGAAATATACTTTGTTGGATGCAGAATTAGAGATTTTAAGGTGACAGATTAAAATCCCCAATTTGGTCCAATTGATTGGAAACTAATGTGAGATTGTTAGCCCTCAGGTGAGGGAGTAGTGGGAGCTCTGGAGTGGCAGCGGGTTTCCTCCCAGCAATTAGGGACCAAACTCTGGATTAGTCAATGTTCTTTATAGCACTCAGAAGAGGATAAAGAATAGAATTGTTCTTATTTTGCACAAAATAGTTTTATATATATTTTCAAATGATTTCAATTTCTTCACAATCCATATACTCATTGTAAAGGGGAATGATTCTCTCTTCAATTTGAACTTTCCATCACAACAAAAAATTTGTTTAATTTTCTTAATTTTACTTTTGAAAGTTTAGTATTTAGTCTAGTTTAACTTCTGTAGTCTTACATTTGCATTTTAATTAACATTCACCTGAGTAGTTAATTTTCAAACTTCACAATTTACTTCATTTTTATTTTCATATTTTTAGATTATAAAATAATTTTCATAATTTACTTTTAGTATTTTCCAACTTCCTTGTGAGATCGATATCTAGGACTCCATTAGAGCCCTTTATTACTTGAGTGATATGTATACTTGCATTGATTTTAAAAGGGATTTGGCAGTTTAAAAAGAGTTTTAAAAGATAAATTATATTCATAAAAAGTGTTTTTGTTGGGATTATATTGTATATTTATTATATATCTGTCGTGTGTAATTTTGTAATATTGAAAATTTTTTGTAAAAATCTCACACTAAATCTGCCCTCCGCATCAACATGACAGTCATCCTTTTACATATGCAACTATGAACAAAACACAGTGTTTCCCTCATCCTCCTCTGAGTTTGTTTAGTTATGTAAACCTATTAGTTATATGTATTATTTGTCACTAATAGTATTTTTTATAACAAGAAAATATTATTTGGTTGATGCTGGATATCCGATGCAGAGGGGGTACCTGAAGCCCTATCCAGACACCAAATACCATATTCTTGATTTCAAGAGAGCAAATGACACCACCTGTGGTAGAAAGAAATGTTCAACAAATTTCACTCTTCCTTAAGCGGGGTCACTGAAAGAACATTTAGGGTTTGGAAGAAAAAATGGATCATCCTACGTGATATTCCATCGTATCTATTTTTCAAATAGGTGCATATTGTGGTGGCCACTATGACACTTCACAACTTTATCCGACAACATCCCTCTTGAGTAGATAAGAGTTTCAGTATGGCTGACAACGAACAAATGGATGTCTCTCCAGAACCTTAAGAATTTCTGGTTGGGCATTCATTACTTGAGGATGAGATGGAGTTGAATTAATTTGACACTTAAGATGAAGAAAGTGTATCCGAGATGGCTGCTTTGAGGGAGTCTATTAAAGATGTAATTTGTGACCGTTGATTGACCCAATGTTCTTTATTTCTCAGACTATATGTTTTTTTCGTATATATTTCATTGTATTGTAAATTTAAAATTTATGACTTTATTATGTATTTCGTTTGTTTCATTGATACTTTCTAATATATAATACATACATGCTTGAGATTTGTTTTTCATTGACTAATTTTTTTGTGAGTTTGTGATTGTCTCCCATGGGTTAAAGGCAACCAAGAACTCTTTTTTTTAAGGTTCATTGTCTCCTTGTAGTAATAGACTCATAGGTTGGTGTAGTTAGTTGTCTAAGACCACACACTCACATTTTTTTTTATTTATGATTTTTTTTCCGATACGATTTTTTTTTAATTCAATTCTCTTATATAAACTTAATTTAATTTTCTAATCGGACAAATGATTTCTCTTTTTTATCTCTGTAGCAACATGTGCTCTAGGATTTCAAATTACCTTCTGAGTTGTGTTGTGTTACTGCGGACTATAAGCTCCCTTACTCACGTTGCGTCAGCCTCACAGCTATAGGAGACAGCTCTACGGTTATCGCAGGGGCGTTTCAACACATTGTAGTTTCTTCCGTTGGGCTGACTTTCCGGCATATTTCACTGCCAACAGTGATGAGGGCACGATGGTTTCTCAAAAGGATAGTGAAGCTAAGGTCATACGTCGTCAGGGTTTTAAAATAAAAATTTTAATATTTTTAATTATTGTTGTAATTTTTTTTCTCTTTATTTTATTACTTTTGATACTCATGTGTAAGTGAGGACTCTATCTTATTTTTTAAAATTGATCTGTAATAGTTTGCGGCTTCTGTTTTATCAATTATTTTGCCCAGATAGTTCTGTTGTAAAAAACATTACTTAACAAGGGTGGAATGGTCTTTTATCCAGAAATACCTGCAAAAAAAGCTGTTCTAAATAAGTTCCCGCAAACAATTCATTCACCTTATCAGGAAAATCTGCAGGTTATCAGATTATCAGGACAATCTGCAGATAAGTAGATTATAAATAATCTACAGCTGCCCAAACAAACCTAATTTTGAGAATGCATTATGAGTTTGACTTTTAAAGGGCATATCAAGTCATGATTGATGTTTGAAATATTATGTGGGAAGAATTTTTAATAGTTGATTAATTTGATGTTTGGAGAAAAATCTACACTGATAATAGTTGTGAAGCTATATACTAGATGCTACTGCATAATACTTGTAGGAATTATGAATCTTCTTCAAGTGGAAATGGGCTGAGAATTGAGGCAAAGGACAGTGGCCAATTTTAGAATTTTTTTGTGGTGAAAGGATTTTATCTTACGCTCTGCCAAATAATTTAAATGAGAGTTTTGGAGCCAATCAAACATTGATCTTTTAATTAGTTTAGTGGTTTTGTGTGATCGATAAAATTTAGTTTGTATGATCATCTAGTTGTGTAATACCTTAGGTATGTGGCCAACATATCTTATATAAAGATAAATCTTTTAGTTTTTTTTTTCTATTAAACATATAAGGGTGTTTTATTATAAGCATATTTAACTACAGAGTTTTTTAAGAAAAATTTAGCATCTGCAGTAAGAAAATTTTAATGTCATATCATGATCTTACCATTCTTTATATAACATAAAATCCTTTCCTAAATTTTTTATTTGAGATTTGGTTTATTCATGTGTGTTCTTTTTAGAAGTCTTTTAGTAGATTCCTCAGTTAAGCTTCAACCAAAGCATCACTCTCAATCCTCATAATAATATTCTTTAAAGATTCGGAATGTCATGTGGTCATTAGGTTATATTTTGGTTCATTGTCAATTCCAAAATCATATATAAGAGGTAAAGATTTGGTATTAAAATGTCTTAAATCATATGATACCCAATATTGTCCACGTTGCCTCACATGTTCCATATCAAACTAAAATGTATAATGGTGATTATCGTTAGCAGTTCTTGGTCTAGCCCTAATGAATGATTAGGAGTAGAAGATAATGTAAGGACTTTTTTAATAGAATTTAGGCAGCAAATACGTTTGTGTTCTATAGTCGTGTCCAATGATTTGGAAGTGAATTTTTAGTTTAGTGGCAAATTATATATTAGATATGACCACTTAATTCATATAGTTCCTATACCAGACTAAGGTATGCTCCACTTTAACCCAATATTTTATAGTTTTATCCTTTCGACTAAACTTTTAGAGAATTCCAATCTAATGAGTGTTAACTTACAAGCAAGCTTATCTATGGAAATTTTTAGAGAAAATCATATCTTACACAGAACAAATTAAATACCTTGTGGCTTAATTATTTATTTTTATATTATAGGATTATCTCTTATCATTCCGATGTGAGATTCAGTTCACTTAAATTTTTTTCTTAGAAGATTCTCAAATCCCACCCCAATAAAAGGGAGGTTCACGATGCTTAGAGTAAAATGTAACACATGTAGGCCCAATCAACTATTGCTCATTTTAATCCCCATGCCAACTACATCCCTTCTATATTTTAGGACCAGCTTGTAGCACTCGTGCATCCTTCTGATTTGGTTGATTAAACAGCCGAGTGGGTCCCATATGTGTGATGCAACAAATCTCTCACTTGATCGAGCAAATCCTATATGAAATTAAAATACACTTGAGATTTGAAATGAGTCTTTTAGATAAGTGGAACCCGTTTGAAAAAGGTAATAGCTTTCAACAAATGTTATGCAATATGTTAGACCCATCATTACACTTTTGCAGAAAATTTAACTCACATCAAACCCTTTTTCACCCCCATTATTTAAGTAATATAGAATTACACTTGAATATTTGAAGATGCATCCTACCTTTATCAAAATGTTAGATAAATAGGTGATCAACAAATGCCCATAAAAGATCTAAATTTTTATCTGCATCTCAGAACAATAATAATAAAAAAAAAGGGTCCAAAATAAGGTAGAAAACAATTCCCCTTAATCCAATTTACAACGAAGTACAGCGCCAAGCTCTGCATTAGGTTAGAAAAAGTCATGTTCAGATTACACAACTCTCTTCATATGTGCCAAATCTTACGAAATCATGTCACATACAAACTAGCTAATCACAAATACAAAGGAATAATTATTTCTTCATTTAATCAGTTCCTAAAATTTGTTCATACGACCATATTAAGAACAGTTTTTTTTTTCTTTTTTTTTACCGTATAAGTATAGTTCATGTTACAATTAAAGAAAATTGCTCACCTATCAATACACTGATAAATCTCAGTATAATATCACCAAATAAGTTGCAAATATGGAACTTGTTCAGTTGATCACCCTAGATATGTTCATTGTTCCTGCCTGATGAATGGTGAAGAGCTCAATTCAGTGGTGCTATAGAAAGAATCCTCAATAACGTAATTGTCATCCTTCTCATCTTCCCATCTGAGCACCTCTCTTACATACTTGAAAGCTTCATCAACTGTAGGCCGATCCCGTGCCCTCGTTTGCCAAACAAAGAGCTTGCGGTTGGTAACGGCGAAGTAGAGATCCTTAAACTTCATGGCAATATAGTAATAGGCCTGATGGGCAAGGGATTGGTTGTTGTGGGTGGTCCGCAAGGGGCAGAAATCTTGGAACCACTCACAGGTTGAAAGGAGCACCCTACCGATTTTTTCCTCAAAGAGGTCATACTTGTTGAGCAGAAGAACAAAAGGTGTATCTCTGAAGCACGGTTGCCTGGTTCAGAATTTAGACAGTGAGCGGGCAAGAATATCAACATGATAAACAAAATCTTGATAACATGAGTAAGAAATGGGTATGGTGTTAGAAGGCACCTAACAGTTGTTTCAAAGAGCTCCTTGCTCTGCATGATCCTATTAGTTAGAGACTTGTTCCTTCCATGAACAGGCACACTATGCTGATCGTAGTCACTGAGGTCGACACAAAATATTATAATGCGAGCATCTTCGAACATTTCCAGCCACTTGCAGCCCTCATTTGTACCCCTAGCACTGACCCGAATCAACTGATATCTAAAGAAGAAGAGCAGAATGAAATCTTCAATAACAAATGTTATATAAGAGTTGAACTAATGATATTTACATAACCGTGCTCATCTATGTATATATGTATATATGTATATATGTATATATGTATATATGTATATATGTATATCTATATATATATATCCAATAGAGGCACTCTACCCATACAATAATAAGTCTAGTAATACCCCAACAAAAAGATATAGATAGACTCAGAAAAAAATTTTAAACATGTAGAAAACAAGTTGCTAGAGACGAGCCAGTTTAGTCCTGCCTCTTCCTCTAGTTTTAGGAGCGAAGCCAGATAACAAACTTTGAAGAGTCGTGTCGTCGTGTCATGTCGTGTCATTGCTAGGGATAACCAAAGTATTATCCATTAAGTTTACAAGTTAGAGTGTGCCCCCAGCCTTCTGCTTCCGTCAAGAAGTGTAAACCTGTCATTCTTCATCTGAAGACTGGCTCATGTGATCCTCAGTCTGATTAGATATTAGAAGCGCAGTAGAAGGAAAGACAGTCGTTGCCACAACGATAGTTCCAGTGTATGTGAAGTGTGAATTGTCACATCTGCTCCTGATGCTTCCTGAATAGGAACTGCAGGGCTATCCTGATTTTCGGTCCAAACATTATCTATTGTAGTATGGTCAGGAGAAGGGATCTCAGGGGCAGTCACCAACTCCTGTCTTGTGGTGATTCACTCCTCAGGTTAACTGTCATCAAGATTACTGGGAGCGCGTTCAGACATGTGAGGTGCACTAATAACATGTTCTTGCTTTTGATTATTAGTTCTCAACTGTGGGTGCAATCTGAAACATTCTCCTGAGGGTGTCCACACATCTTACAGTGCTTGCAGTATTAAGGTTCTTGTTCAATAATGATTTTTTTGCCAATAACCATTGTGAGCAGAGCCAAGCCAGATTTCTTCTACATCTAGTAGTGCAATATATCTTTCAATCAAAATCCTTGCAATAGAGGGCCTTGAGAAATGAACTGTAGGTAAGTCTACCTGCAAAGGTTTTCCAAGAATAGTCTCAATTGCATACAAGATAGGTAGCTCAAAGAATTGAAGCTTGAGTTCACATAAAGAGAACCACATAGGGTCAATCGGGGGTTCTTAAATGGGATCAAAATTAGGGGTCCATTTGAGCAATTTCATATGTTTACCCTCAATTGTGATAAATTTCTTTAAGAAAATCCTTGTGTAATCTTCTTCTATGCTCAGCTGTATCATAACATGTCTTACGTCGAAAAGACCCACCTGCCAACCCCCAACCAGTTTGAAATCTTCAAAAACATTCTTGCTAATCTCCATCTTAAGGCAACCTATTTGAAACTTTCCAACTAGTGTAAATTTGAATTTTCCCGCACGAGTTGAATATTCAACATCAGAGAAGAATATTGTTGGTTTGCTCGTCTTTTTCTCCACTTTTTGATGATATTGCAATCTCCATATCCTGCAACAGAATCATGGTACATCTGCTGGAATATCGAACTGCCTGCGAGGTGGAAAGGGGAGCTGTGTTTGTGAACATTGTAGCATAGGAGAGTTTGGCGGGGTTCTCACCGGCGAGGGTGGCAGCGTAGGAAAGCCCTGAGGCCATTAGCGTGCTTCACCTGCAGTAAATGGCGCAGCTTGCTGGCTGCTGCCTACGAACGGGACGCGACCAGTCGAGCAGCTCGAGCAGAAACTTTGGTGGAGCAGTAGAGCAACTTTGACGTGTAAGTGAGTTCTTAAGTTACCTAATTTTATTAAGAAAAAAAAAAACTCTAAATTTCTTAGAATAGCTTTTTATGTTGTATAGTTCATAAAACCTTTGAATTTATGAGAAAGTTGCAAACTATAATAGAATATACAAAGAAAAAATAACTCTTCATGGCAGCGGCGTAAGCATCATGTCCAGCCTCTATAGTGCCCTCACAGTTGCTCTTGTCGCAATGTTCTTGCTGACACCACAAATGATTAAGTTGTCCTCTCTCGCTCTCTCATGTTTGTGGCCATACAATCCCATATCCATTGATTTCAATCAAAGGTTCTTCACTTTTTGATTCTTCAGAGCCTTTTCATATCCCAACTCATATAGTGATTTCTACTATGTCCATGGTTGACTCCCATGAGATCACCATCCCCTAACCTAAAATTGGTTCTTTGGTGAATCTTACTTCCAACTTGGCACTTGAGCCTCTTCTACATCAACCTCCACATTCCCATGTAAATGTTGTTTGTGATTCAAATGTTATGAATACTTTACTCTCCAATCAATAATAAGCCATTATTACTTGATCAAAATTCTGACAATTTTCAATGTAGCCAGACTTAAACTTTTGAAGGCGAGTCTTCTCTCCTATTTTCTGAGAAAAAAATTCTATATTTTTTAGGCTCTCAAACTTTCAATTCTTGGAAATTTCTCAATGAGTTATTCTATCACAGAGGTAATTTACAAGTTAGTGTCGGATCTAAAGTTATTACGGGACTATTTTGTTCGGTTCATTGACCCTTGACATGTCATCAAAAAGTTTTTTTGTTAAAAGCTAATTACAAAATATTATTATTAAAACAATCCCATTATATTAATGAGTATGGTAAAATGGTCTCCCCATTTTGATTGCTTCTTAGAATCTCCCATCACTCCATGTTGGATCTCTATTCCCCA
The DNA here is from genome assembly GCF_001263595.1 of Phalaenopsis equestris. Classification (NCBI taxonomy): domain Eukaryota; kingdom Viridiplantae; phylum Streptophyta; class Magnoliopsida; order Asparagales; family Orchidaceae; genus Phalaenopsis; species Phalaenopsis equestris. The sequence continues at coordinate 75,062 of NW_018164905.1, forward strand.
ACTTTGTTTACTTCTTGAACTAGACAACAATATTCTCTTTGGCTTCAATCTTTAAAATAACTTTATAGATGGATGCTATAATAGCTCATTTTGTCAGGCCTTGTGTCTAATTTTGGTAGAATTGAAATGCATTTTAAATCTCCATCCCTTCAATATTGACAGAAAAAAAAATTGAAAATATGTCATCATACTACTCCTGCCAAATTTTAGACATAAATTTTATGAATATTTCAAGGCCCATCTCAAGCTTAGAAATCCTTTATCCAAGTCAAAAGACATTGCACTAACTTTGTAGATCACCTTTATATTGTTCAAAGCTGTTTTCTAAATTTGGAACCAGGTTCAATTCATTTAACTTTTTATTTTTTATTTTTTGAAGGGCTGCACATTGCATCAAAGGGGAAAGAGCGAAAATTACAAAAGAACACTAAGAAGCGGGGGCATGAGGTGGTCTATCCCCATTGACAAAAAAAAAGGGTGGAATGACTCTCATCTAAGCTAGAAAGAACAAAGTCACTCTCGAAAACCGAGTGAGCACAAAAACGAGCATGAGTGTTGTTAGATCTACCTATATGACAAAAAAGAACCCGTCTAAACTCAGTAAGAAAGCCCAAGTCAAGCCCATGAGAAGGTGGTTGTTGCCAGGCCTTCATATCCAATGTGCTATAGAAAAGGTCAATAATGTTGTTATTGTCCCCATCCACCATGATACCGCGAGTCTCATACATCCAAGAATGAAGTAAAGAAACAAGGAACAACACCACCTAGAGTTCGAGATGTGCAATGTCCCAATGTAGCAACTTTCGGCCCGCAGACACCAAGCAATTTCCAGTCTCATCCCGAATGATCACAACAACACTAGCAAGATCGAAAGGCAAGAGAGCCCCATCAAAATCAGCTTTCAACCAGCTTGGATTGGGGGGGGGGGGGGAGTTAACCCCACAAAGCCTTAAGAGGGGGTGAGGGGAGGAATAAAGCCTACAAATCTTAGAGATGCCTCAGTGCTCCAAAATAGAAGTCTGAGTGTTAGTGAGGGAAGATAGGATCGTAGCCGCCATGACCATTGGTGTTCCAAAGGGTTTCCCATGCTTCTTGGAGGTTCTAGCTCTCCAACTATGACAAACCGCAGAATAGAAATACCTCCCCACCCTCCTCTGAGCTTTAGTAAGATCACCTATCCACCCGCAAATATCATCAAAGCAACTAAGGTTAGGAATCCCAACACCACATTTTTTGTAAGGCTTAGAGAATGGCCACAAGGACTTCACACCAAGTAACCAAATGATCACGATCTTCCACATTGTGATATCCCCAAGGGGCCAATCCCTACTCTAAAGAGCCACAAGTTTGTTGGGATCGTATCCATAGAGACTCGCCATCCATAGAGACTCGCCACCAAAAACTAGCCTCACGTAGGCTAAAGCTTAAGCTTCCGAAACCAACAATCCCATGGAGGTTGCTGTGAACAAACTATCATAGCCAAAGCCATGATGAACTTCCCCAAGTATGCGGGAAAGGCCACAATCCAATTAACTTGCTCCAGGCAAGACAGCTGCACTTGTCGAATGATCCTACAAAGTTCCTCCCAAAACATTGTTGGAGCATCCCCTCATCCCACTGCCCATCAAAAATCAGTGCATAAACCTGCATGCTTTCGGTTTCGAGAACATCCATTAGGGTGGGCCACTTATTCAGTGGTCGGTCAAAGATCCACATGTCACGTAAGATGTCAATGTGTTCACCATTTCCCACATCGCACCAGATAATTTTACTGAGTGCAGCTGCCCCACTCACAATGATTTTCCACGCAAACGAGTTCGTTCGTTTCTTAGGCCGATACCATCAGCAGTTTCAATTGCATTTAACATGGATCAAATTCCTCCTAACACTTGCAACAAAGTGGAAAAATGGGAGTTAGCATCTCCTTCTTTCAGCCATCGCACTTTGGCCCTTTGCCACCACAAAGAAGTAATATGGTTCAGAGTTGTGATAAACATGTAGACCTTCGCCCACAACTCTTCCACTTGCTTCGATTGGAGGCCACCTTCAACACATTCTAGGTGTTGGAGTTCATTAATCTCCATTTCTAATTGAGCTTTAAGAGATCCCAACTTTTTCATTTTTGTATTTACTCCAATAATATAACGCCTTCAAGGTTATGCCACATTTGGTGGACAAAATCTCAGCCTTAGACCCCAAAGCTGGTTCCTGCCAATTGTTCTCCATAATTCTCCAAGCTGCAAGATAGGATAACCAAGCATCTTCAAACTTATTCCAATTCTGTTGATGGCATGAGGATGGGGTAGTGTTCCAAAATAATTCACAGAGAAGCTTGATATGAATATCCAGAAAGAGATCAAAGCCCACTTTGTTAACCAGGAAGCAGTCACGTCGCACCCAAATATGGCTGGTGTCAGCCTTGCTATTGCACCACTTGAAATGAGGGGGGCACTGAAGTTGATATCATGAAGGTCATTCTGCATCATACATTCAAACATCTCTTTAGCATTCAAGGAAGTGACAAAGCGTTTACCTCCTTGTCTTCTTGCGACGTGATACAATTGAAGTCCCCAACAATAATAGTAGACCACCCAAGATCCATGTGCGTCATAATGAATTCGCTAAGCTTTCTTTTGGTGAGATACTCCTTGCTAGCATAAAGAAACATTCAATGGCTCATTATTGGGAGGCCAAATTCGGTCAATAATGCCTTTTCAGTTCATACCAATACATGAGAATCACACCAAATCTTTCCTCCAAAATACCAAGAAGCAACCTGAGTGCCCGTAGCAGGTTGATGAATAAAATACCAGGTTGAACCGATAATTCAATCAACGTCCATTCTATCAAGAATCTCCACCATACTTTCCATTACGCCAATCAATTGAATATCATAGCTGCTAATAATATGGTCGAGATAATTGTCCACCGCAGCCTTGTGCAATTCTAGGAAATGACTGAGATCTTTACTTCACAGAAGGGGACGTGTCCCCGCCGTCGTTAACAGTAAGAGGGTTGAGCTTTTCTCTTCCTGGTGATAGGTTGAACAGGACCCAACCTTTGGATCTCTTTTCTAGAATGTGGCTTGGAGCGTTGCTCCTTGTCTCTCTTCCTCCCACCTATGGCAAAAATTTCCAAGTCATAGGGCCTGGCTTGAGAGGAAGCACATGCCATGAAAATCCACCCCCCACCCCAAACTGGAAGGATTGGCAGCATATTCCCAATGGCCTTCCCCTCACACGGGGCAAAATTTAAGACGATTTGGTGTTCTTCCTCTTCTTTAACAGCATTGCATTGTGGGGAGAAGGTTGTTCCCCACTGAAACCCTAAGAGGTTTATTATTCATGCGAGAAACCAGCATCCACAACACATATATAGCCTTATTACTCTCATCGTCATCAAGCATTTGCTCATTAAGGGGTTCAGTGTGGTCCTCTCCCACCTGGTGATGAGCCCCACCTCCCCGTTAAAGGTATCTTGCCTAGCTTTGGCCATCATACCACCGACCTCATGCACATCCATACCATGTTGTTGTCTCGCCATGCCGACGTTGGAAGTAACGGGGGGGGGGGGGGTAGAAACCACTAGTTGGAATGCTATCACGAGAACATTGATCCACCTTGTGCACCAAAAGACCACACTTGAAGCAAAGGTGACCGATTCCCTCATATTCGACGAGTTGACAAAATTTCCCCAGGAGCCCTTTAATCCAGACTCCAGTTGGTAGCTGTTTTGACAAATCCATTCTCGAACACACCGAGGCATAAATACTCCTTCCCCAATTGTTGGTCTAAGCATGGGTTGACCCAGCATCGTAGCAATGCTAATGATATTCTCCTAGTCCCAATAAAGAAGAGGAAGATGAGGCATTCTAACCCAAATCGGAGACGAGAGGCCCTACATCGAGTCAAAATAAAATGACGGTTCCATTTACCATCCCCACAATAAAGCTGGCAATGAACCACAGCCCACCCGAAAGCACCACATCCAACGCTTTCAGGTTATATTAAAGATACAAATAAAACAATCCTCCGCAATCATAACAATTTGGAACTCCCCCAAAGAAGACCACTTCCTGTACATACCCGACCTTAGGAAGTCGAAAGGAACTTTCTTACCTAGCAACTTCCCCACAATGGCACAATCCATCCTTGCCATATTAGAGTCTACCACTTCTTCATTGAGGATGAGAGTGTTGCCATCAAAAGTGATGTTCTCCAAAGTCGGGATAGAGGTGATCGATATGTTTCTGCTTTTCCCAAGTCATACTGCACTGCCAACGGTTGTCATCCGGCCGAGACAACCGCAAGCCAATCTTGCTCGAGTTGCCTCCTTTACCAAAAGAATCATCTATGAGACTCATAGTATGATTGCTTCCATGACCGTTTTACCTCAGAGATAGCCTTTCAGACTTACAAAGATTATCCGAGCTCTTGAAGAGAAATTTCTACAAACACCTAGCGTGCAGTTTTTTAATTTGTTAAGCACCAAAAAAGCGAGAAAATATTACATTTGGAGTCCAAAATTGATAAGCGATGGTTCGAGCTCCCATTCTGCCCCGCTGTATCACGTCTGTTGTCCGGACACAGCTCTGCGTCCGAACTCCGGACGCAATATTTTTTTCCAAACAAACAACCTTCTCCAAACCTAAAGTAAAAACAAGACTCGCCGCCTGCTGCTGAATCTCCAAAACCACCAACTTATCTTCTCAGGGATCACCACATCTAAGGAGTGAACAATGGGTGACTTACCAATAGGGCCTTGAAAGCCCTTACCGTCCACAACCACGACCACCGGAAGGTTGCTATCATCAGCCATCGAGCCCAGATCCACCACCAAATGCACCTACCGATCAGGCCTCTAATCCCGCAAGGGCATCACCAGCCAGCACATTTAATTGTTCAGCCGAAGTGTTTCATGCCACAGAATCCATCTCCATTTCCGATATGGTGGCAGATTTTTTACCAGAACAACTAGCTTCACCCACCTACCCCTTAAAATAAAGACCACCAATTAAGCCTTAACCATCCGCGCAGTCGACTCAAAGCCCCTGCACAACCAAACCTACACATTCCCGACCATTAGCCTCCTACTCCTGCACCTTAGCTAAAACTTCCCTCCACGCTAACAGTTGAGCCGTCATCAACCAAACCGCTACAACATCCACGTGTCGCAACCCCTCCCTCAGTTGTTGAGGATCGACACATGGAATGGTTGGAACCGATAAGCGGCTAGAGCGTAGCGACTGTGGATACTCCCCAATCCTTGAAGCATTAACAATTGCATCATTCAATTAATGTAACTTAGTATATAGTACTTGCATACTTGTTTACATTGCTTAAACATTCTTATGGTATTTGCAATAATCACAAGATATAGTTGTAAAGCATTATTCATAAGCTCAACTTGTTATGAGCATAATTCTTCGTATATATGCACACAGTCTTTGGTGTTTGGAAATTCTATTATCTTTGCTTAATTTAATAAATTATTTATATTGAGCTCAATAATTATAAACCCACCTACTAGTTTTAGCTTATATGCATGCACCTCAATCACTTATTATTGATTTTGTAAATTGAGTTGGTTGCTTGAGCTTGCGCTAATCGAGTGATAAATTGTATTATTACTAATTGTATTAGTACTCAATTAGTAATTCACTCACATTAGTATAGACTGTCCCACTAATTTTTGTGTTTTTTAATTATTTATTTAATTCAGTGAGATAGAGTTGGGTATGAGAAAGGAAGAGTTTTATTAAAAAGTCTAAGGTTATCATTGCACACAATTCCCCACTTCCTCTTTGTGCACCTTTAAGCTTTTGGGCAGCTCTTCTTCCTTCCCGAGAATTAAGAGCGCTAAATCTTTTTGCATTAATATCATCAAAAGTATGAGAGTGATATAATTGTTGAAATCCAAAAACAAATGGCTGCAAACATCCGCTTTTAAAAGGCTCCTTTTCTGCTCCATTTAAAGCAGAGTTTACAAGCAACATTGACTCCCATCTCCATCCATTACAAAATCAACCTTTTCCTAAACAAAAAAATAAATAAATAACAAGTCCATTGCAAAGCATGTTCTTTCATCATACAGAAGAGTAAAGGAAGACACCATTAGAACGGCGCATGCGGCACCGTCTCTGCTAAGTCGGTCAAAATAATTTGAAGACTTATGTTAAGTGCAAGTCTAAAAGGGGTCATTTAACCATTGCTAGTTATTATTGTGGGGTATAATGAGGGTTTAATAGGTTTAGAATTAGAGTCATGAGATTGTTGACTTGAATCTTAGGTTTGGGTTTGGGAGAGATCGTCTACCTCTCGAATTGTAAGTGTTAGGATTAAGTTTGAGATAGATCGCCAAAATCCAGAATTGCAGGGGTCTTGTATGTATTTAAGTTGCGTTATTTTGTCCTGGTGAAGTAAAATATTTTGTTTGTCCTGATCTCTGTGGAAGCTCATCTCCTTTCAAACAAATTGGTATCACAACAACATCCAGAGAGTGATGGAAAAACAGTGGAATTCAAGCTAGCTAGTAAGCTAATAACAGGATCAAAGTGTACAAAGTTCCACCCCTGTGACCGAACCTCACGATGCAGTTGAGATTCGCGCTGCTGAGAAGCTAACGACAAGATCACAACATACAGAATTTGTTGTCGTGACCGAACCTCGTGATAAAGTCCCAATTCAAGTGAGCAAGGAAGCCTATGACAGGATTGCGTCATACAGGATCCATTGTCGTGATTGACCTCACGATACAGTCGCTTTCATGATCGAACCTTGCAATATAGTCCCGACTCAAGCTAGGTGGGAAGCCAACGGCGGGTTCACAACACACAGAAGTTTTGCCGCGGTGATCGAAAAATTATCTTGGGAATAATGATGACCAAGAAAGTGGTCGTCTTGGAGAAAAAATTAGAGGGACGGTTAAGCCAAATCAAATATGGGATGGAGGATCGTTTCTCGGCCATGAAAGGGTAGTTCTCAACCATGGAGAGACAATTCTCATTCATGGAGGGGAGATTCATGACCCTGAAAGAAATGGATAAAGAAGATTGTGGGAGTTTTAAGCAAACACATTTCCGCCATTGTGGCGATTGAGCGACTACATCTAGAGTAGACATTAGCGATAACAATCAAAAGGATTCGAGTGACATCAAGGCAGCGTCGCTACATTAGATGAATCTGAATCTGCGGATCGAGTAAAGGAATCAGGAGAGGACTCAGGTGACAATATTTGGAAGGAAGAGAAGTACCTAGAGTTTCAGAATACAAGTGTCCTTGCCAGCAGAGAAGTATCAACAGGATCGGTCTTAGTGTTGAAAGATAACCGCAAGAGAGAAGCGTCGGTGGCAGAAACAGGACAAGCTAATACGAAAAGAGTTTCAAGACGTCCTATTTGCTAGCTTACCACCCTAACTGCTACCATGCAGAAAGATTCAGATTGTCCTCACCTCGAATCGAGTTAAACCAACCTTGGGTTACTTTTGGAGAATTTAGCATCATATAAGTGACACGCAAACCAAGTTATTTCTAGTTGTGAGCTCCTAGAATATTGGACTAATATGGATAGATGCTCGCAAATAGGGAAATATCAAGTGTTTAAGGAGACATTGTAGTCGTCAGTGGGATCCAGAAGCTTCTAGGGCCGCAGTCGAAGAGCATTCATCACCAGGAGATTACAACAGCCCCATCAACAGACAGACAGAAACTTCAACAAATGAGGTTGAAGCTCCCCCAACCCCAAGATACTGAAGTGAGAGCCCCCTGCTTCGGACATAGACAAGAGGAGCTCGACTCCTGCGAGCGTAGGAGATAAGGAAATGAGACCATTAACTTTAAACTTTTTTTTTCCTTTGTTTAACATTATCCTTCATTCCCTTTAGTCCTTTCCTATATATGTTTTATTTAAGATAGCCGACATCGTCCATTTTTCTCCCTTTGAGAGTGGTATATAAGGGATTGGGTGGTGCTTCAACTGTATCTCTCTTCTGAGGTGGTAAATATCTTCCCTATCCCCCTCCGCATCATCCCCATGATGTTGTCGGCCACCTTCCACTGCAGCCGCCCCCGAACAGTACTCGTTACTCGTTTGTTGTTTTTCACTGCAATTTTCTAATTCCAATAGTTCTTACTCGTTGCCACCGCCCAAGACATCCACCCTTCATTGTCCTCTAGTAAACAACCCTTCTACTACAATGTTCCTTGCTATCCCAACCCGTCGCTTCACTGTTAACGCAATTCCATCGCCCCTTTCATTGTCCCAACCACACAACCCATTTCAGCCACCTAAATCCGCTATTCAATCATATAATAACTGAAATTAAAAATATAATAATAATAATAATAATAATTGGAATTGGCTGTAAGGAGATGCACCTCATCAGTTATGACTTAAGTCTATATCCTTTGAACCAACATAATCGAAAGTCAAGAGAGAAGGCCGATGGTGAAGGAGAGGAAGTAGGGTTCGTTTCCAAATCTACTGCTGTGGGTTTCCTGTGAGCGAAGAGGAGGAGAAGTCGAAGGGGGAGAAGGCTTGTGCTCATGGAAGAAAGTCGAAAGGCTCGACACTATGCTTGCATAGAGGAAGAAGAGAAGGGATCAAAAGAGTGTTATTGAACCCTGCATGCTGCGTTGAAGTGGAGTCCCAATCAAAGACGAAGGATGAGGTTGCGACTTCGTGTGTTGGCTACCGTTCAAAGTCGTGGACGAAGAGAAGTCGAGCCCTAGATAAGAAGGGTGCGGAGCGTTCGCGTGCAGAAAAAAGAGGAGAAGGGGAGATCTTCGTTGCCTTTAAACCATATAAAACTGTGCTCAGATGTGTCACAGAACCATATCACCATAAAAGGTCATTCAGAAAACCCAAAACAATCATTGACTTAAAAATAAAGATTTTTTTATTGTCTTTAAACGATGTAATACCGAGCTCGTATGTATAAAGAAATCATATCACCACAAATGTCATCCAGACGAACTCCGAAAGTATTTTATGTCATCATAGACCTCAAAACCAAAGGATAAAAAAAACATGCAAGAAAATAAATCTATATTAAACTCACGATTGTCTAAAGGCCAACCATGTGAGAGAAGAATAAAAAAGTAATTTGCACCGAATCAAAATTTTAAATGAACATCATGCATATAGCGTCAGTACAATAAACAATAGTTACTTTTTCAACACATTACACAAATAAAGAAAATACAGCATACAAAATCCTTTAATCCATTAACTATTGCACTTGTAATTTGCTTTTGTAACTCTATAATCTCCCTAGCACCTTCCTCATCTTGTGTACAAGGGTCATCTATCAGCTTGTGATATTGAATGAACTAGGGGATATTCATATGTCTCGACGGGGACATGATGGGACATGATCGGTCCTCGTCTGCACAATTGAAATAGATATCACCTCACAAAGAATGCCGACGAATATAATTGTGGAAAACCATCCTCATAATCATAATCTTCACTTTGTCAAAAGAATAAGTGAGCATAGCATATAAAATAACCCACTTTTTTACAAACCCTAAATGTCCTTTCAATAACATCATGTAAAAATGAGTGCCTCTTGTTAAACATCATGTTTCTGTCTTGTACTATGTTGTTGGCTCTTTCAAAATCCAAAATATGATAATTTGTATCGAGGAATAGCTTGAGATATCTTCTTTATAATGGATATCCGACATCAACCAAATAATATTTCCCTATTGTAAGTTTATTCATTAGTATTGCGATGCAATAAATATTTTATTTATTCATATGCAAGCAAACTAGGAGGCTACTTCGAAAAGTTGTATTTATCAGTTCTCACCATATTTGAATATACGGCAATAGTTGTCGTTTCCTTCCCATCCAGCAATCACAAAAGTGAAGTACATACTAAAATCACATACAACCATAATATTGTGTTGGTGACCCACAAGGTCCAATATATGCAATATTTTCACTATTGGACATGTGTGCATTCACATGTGTTTCGACAATTACACCTAATACAGTCCAAGATTATTTATGTAAGATATTAAGGTTAACACTCCTAAGTGAATATAAAGACAAATGTAACTTGAAGTACGATATAGCATTGATCACATGAAATCTCTACGAGGGTGTTTTGGAATGTTGGGTTCTTCAAATCTTATGATTACTGAAGATAAGTTGGTAAAATCATTCAATCTAATCTAAAAATATCTGCTAATTGTTTCTAATGAGTGTTAGAACGTTTCACAGCTCCTCTTTTAGACTGATTTTGTGACAAAATATAGAAGGCTATAACTAACACCTCTCTTGAAGTCATAGAGTCCATGATTTTTGTGCAATCCCTCTAACAGATCAATAAATATGAGACGTGTCATACAAAATATCTTATTAAATCTTATGGGATGACTCACAAGCAATTCTCTAACCCACTCGTCGCCTATGTAAGTGGATGCATGCAAGGAGAACGAACAATATATGAGTTGTACTACTTACAAACTAAGCATATTGCACCTGTAAATTTCCTTTTAGGCTTTTCTCTATTAATTTTATTCATTTTTAATACAGCTAACACATAAATAACACTGAATTATCAAGTATTGTATTAAACAAAAATAATGATAACGAATACTTCACAAGCAATGAAATATATCAAACAATGAAAAAAAAAACCAAAAATAATGGAAATAGTATAAATAATGCCCACCAAGTAGCATAGATGTCTCCATAGCAGATAAGCATAAAGTGTGTCCAACAAAAAAATATAAAATTAAAGCATCCCGACTGTCGTGGAAATAACGTAAGTAATTAACCCTATGGTCAAGTGTCATCGACATGAAGAACTCTCTCCTGATCAAGTTTTCTAACAACTTCATAGAGAACAAGTAAAACGACATGTCCTCGTATAATTTTGAAATTTTCTCTAGAATTCACATAACTTGTTGTATAGAAGTTGCATATGATGTGTAAAGATCATTAGTACATGAATCGACTAATTATAAAGTTTGACTATAAAAATTGCATCATCTTTTTTTCTTCTCAGCACTTGGACGTTTGTTTCGATTAGTTGATTCAACTTCATTGAGGGTTAGGGCTGTGGCCTTTATTGGAGTCAGCAGTTTACTTGACATTTACATGCTCAGCTCTGCGAGCAAGCCCTC